>NW_026068012.1:1208693-1221193 GCF_014885135.2 Alexandromys fortis | reverse complement strand
GACTCAAGCAATCAAGACTCTACATTTCTAGCAAGCTGGCAGGAGCCCTCAGGGTTGCAGCACGACCTGACCTCCTGTGAGGAAGACAGTGCCAAGCCGTAACTAGAAACTTTATCAGCAAGTTTCTACAATGCCTCCGGAGACATAGGCATGGAGATAGCTGTTCACCTTATGGATGGCTCTAGAAATATAAATTCGGGAATCAGAGTAATCGACAGACCTCCAGTCCTTTGAGGGAGAAAAAGTCATGGAGGAGGGAGCTTGTTGTTTGGTGCTGCCTGCAGAAGATTCCAAAAGTCTCTAGGGACAATCTGCAGAGTTCAGCTCCTTAGGAGCTCCGGACTTCTGCAATTAGATAATTCTGTCCAAGCAAGGCAGAATTGGCTGCATCCAGGGACTGGGGTGTCAGCACACCCCTGGAGCCAACGGCACTACAACCGCCCCTCCAAGAGGTGCAGCCCCGCCCTCCAGGAGCAAAGACACAACCAGCAGTCCCTGGCTTTCCAATTCTCCCAGCAGCGTTAGCCAGGCTGCAACCTGGAGCTTAAGATCAGGGACAAAAGATACGCAGGCGCCAGCACCACCTGGCGGCCCAGCGTCCACACAGCCGGCCCTGTGAAGGAACGGATCGCTTTACATCGCAGGCAGGTCCCTCATAGAACAGGCCTAACAGCCCCTCTCTGCTGGGTTAAATTTGCGCAGTAAGCAGGTCTCTGAAATGTAGCCACCACCTACAAAACTCCAGATGCAAGGGAAGGCTGGGTTTTCAGCGACCGGTAGTTCAAAGTGAGCAACAAGCCTGCCGACAGACGCTGGGATACAATTAAAAATTATAGTCCACTCGCAGCTCCAGGCCCCAGACAAGGGGGCACTTAGGGAGATGTACAAAAGAGGAGTGTCCAGAAGAATCTGCAGCTAAGAGCACTTGTCGCTCTTTCAAAGGACCAGGAGTTCGGTTCCCAGAACTCACAGTGAGCAGTGCACAAACGCGTAAAATCCCAGATTCAGGGAGTCTGACTCCTCCCTCCGCTTACACACACACACACACACACACACACACACACACACACACGCAGATGTGCACACACCACATGCATAGAGACACATAGAGAGATACCACATGCACCCATGCACACACAAGCAATAACTGGCATTGGGTAGTTTCAGAGTGACAAAGTAATGCTAAGGACACTACAGGCATTGTCTCCATGCATATACACACATATATATACACACACAACAAGCACACATGTGCATGTACACACAATTTAAAGACAGGAAAGAGGGAGAGAGATCATGTGGGCAAAGCAACAACCAGCAGGCTTTCCTGAGCCTACCAGAAAGTCTGGAAGACAGCAAGATGGGGAGCGCTCTGGGAAGAGCACCCCTCGCCTCCCCTTAGCCACCCTGAAACTTGCAGGCAGAGACTGCTCGTTCGTGTCCCGGACTTCCCACATCAGAAACTGTCCAAACTGCGCGCATCCATTTCCCGCCCTTTGTACCGCACAGTGTTTTAGGAAGTAGTCATCCAGCAGGCAGCACGGGAGGCTGCCAGCCCAGTGAGCAGCAGAAGGCTGAGCAGGAAGCGTGCAGGAGAAAAGGGGCGCCCTGTGGGGGTGCGCAGGTGGACAGCGCCCTTGAGGGGGCAGTGCTAAAGCAGGGGGAGAAGGTGGGAGCCCTGTAGGCTGCAGGGGCGGGCGTTCTGAGCAGACAGCAGGAGTGCAGGGACCTGGGACTGCAGGGTGGCCTGGGAATGAGCAGCGCACGGGAGCACGGGTCATCAGCTCCACACTGGGGGAGACGCGCAGTCTCCTTAAGGACCTGGCTATTGCCCTGAGACCGTCACTGTAAGGGTATCCAGAAGGGATTTTGCACATAGTCTGTGCCTTGCTGGCCAGCATCGGGGGTTTCTGGGATTTGGGATGTCCAGGGCAACCATGACACGGGTCACTTTTTGAGTGGGTGGGACGAGAGGCAGATGAAAGTCATTCCAGAACCCCCCCCCCCCGGCCAGGTCTTACGTGGGGTGTATCACAGATGGTGACAGGCTCTCCCTAGTGGCAGACCCAGACTCACCTGCCACTACTGTCCCAGTGACCTCCAGGCAGAGTGGAAGAGACTGCATTGCGGGAGCACCACAAATGCAAGTCACACGGTGAAAGCAGCCAGGTGAACCCAGTGAGACAGAGCAGATCCCGAGTTTTCTCAAGGCCGCTTCAGGTATAAGCGTTGCCACAGAGAACCTGTCCTCTTGTGCCTTTTCCTGGTCTTCCTAATAAACGCCAGTTTGTTCTTCAAAGCCCAGCCCATCTTTGTAAGCTCTTCCTTGTCGCTGCCACCTGTGAGTCCTCCCTCCTTGCTCTCCCGTTCTGACCCTAAAGGTGTCTCTAAAGTGACCGAATGTGCCCACAGGCTTTCTGTGTGGGTCCTGTCGTTGTGCACGCGGGGTGTGGGATGAGTCAGATTTAACACACAAGCTAGCACCCCCAGAGTAAAGATGGGTAAGGCCCAAGGAGCCGCTCCCTTGAAGGAGGCCATCTTGACCTCAGGGGGACAGGAACGCCTGGCCTCCGGGAGCTGTGGGGAGTCCATTGAGGGCACCGAGTGCCGACCAGCACTGGGAGGGCATCCAGCCCTCCCGGAAACCGCAGCCTGGCATCAGCCCGGTCATGGGGGCACTGCAGGCAGCTCTAGCCTCTTCCTGCCTTAGCTCCATTTCCCTCAGTGTCTCCCCTTCCTCGCCACCCTGTCATTTCCTCTCCTCCTTTCATATTTGATAATGACCACAAGCCATTTTAATCTTGAGAAAATTATATTATAAAGGTAATTTAACTAAAAAAAAAGCATTCATCTCATTTAAAAGACCACACACCCACACATACACAACACACACACACTCTCTCTCTCTCTCTCTCTCTCTCTCTCTCTCTCTCTCTCTCTCTCTCTCTCTTCATTGTCTTTTGATTAAATAAAAAGTCTACAAAAAATGACCAGGGGTAGTAAAGTTAAACTAAGCTGAGGATAGAGTATGTATCTTGGAACTTTATGAAAAATGTTTTTAATCAAAAGGCAATATCAGAGCACCCAAACCAATGTATGCAAAGGAAGAGAGAGAAATAATGAAGGGCCCTGTGGCTTACATAACCAAAAAGTGCCAGGAGGAAGACATGTTAGTCAGCCCGCTTCCCATTGCTGTGACAGGATGCCGGGGGAAATCACTTCAAGCGGGAAGAAGTTTTTGCAGATCCAGTGTTTCTGAGGCTTCAATCTACGGTTATTTAACCTCATTGCCTCAGGCCCTGCGGCGAGGTAGAAAAACAGCAGCTCATTGAGATTTCATGTGCTTTCATGTGTGTGCTTTGGCTGTTCAGGCAGTTTGCTTATTTAAAAGTGAATTATTATATTGTTATTTTTATGTGTTCCTGTGTGTGTCTGTGTCTGCCTGCCTGCCTGTGGGTATGTCCACAAAAGTGCAGTTGCCCATGGAGGCCAGAAGAGGGCGTCAGATGCCCTGAAGCTGGGATCACAGGTAGTTGTGATCCACCAAACATGAGTGCTAGGACCTGAACTCAGATCCCCTGGAAGTTGAGTCATCTCCCCAGCCACAGATAATCGTTTTTTAATTATGAGCATTCTGCATATGTCCTAGATGCAAGACCCTTAGCTGACAGATAACTTCAACAATTTTCTCCACTTCCTGATGTTTTTCCACGTTCTTGATACTGACCTTTAACTGCACAGAACTTTCTTTTGATAAGGCCATATCTTGACCAAGTCCTATTGCTTCTTCTAGTGGTGCCATTTTCTTCTATGAGTTTTATGTCTTTACTTCTCACGCAGAGATGCCTTTTTATATATGGGTGAGGTAAGGGGTAATTATATTTTTATTCTTTTTTTTTTTTGGCATGTGGACACCACTTGTTACAGGGGCACTAGCAAAGAGGCTGTTATTCCCATTTAATGATTGTGACATCCTTGCTGGAGACTAAGTGGCCGTGGATGATTGTCTCTCTGTTCAGAATCTCAGCTTTATTACATTGCTACACATGTTAAAAGCCAGAGAGCGACCACTGCGTCTTTGGTCAGGATGTGACATCTGCTCTTCCTTTCCAGCGTTGCCTCAGCTGTGTGGGGCTCCTGTGATCCCCTCTGAACCGGCTCTTGGAATTGTCACAAGGATTGCATTGAAGCCGTAGACATTGGGTAGTGCTGCCGCCTGAGCGGTATGGAGTCTGCTAGCCTGTGAACGTAGACTATCATTCCATTTGCCTAGATTTATCTTCAGCATTAACCTTGCAGTTTTCTGTGTAGGAATCTTTCATTTCCTTAGTGAAGCTTATTTTAGTCTTTAGGAATCTTTTTTAAAAAATACTATTTTCATCTATTGTCTGAGAATGTCACAGATGAATACGGTGTATTTTGATCATATCCACCTTCCATCCCCCCTCCACTTCTCCTGGGCTCCACCCCAACATATCACTCTCTCAATTTTCTATCATTTTTTAACACACTGAGTCCAATAAGTGCTACCCATCTGTGTATGGGTGTGAGCCCATCCCCTGCAGCACGGGACAGCCTACTGACATAGGTGTATGGTGTGAGCCACCCCTGGAGCATGGGACAGCCTACTGACAGTCACACCACTGGAGCCATGATTAGTTTTATATTGATTATGGGAAAGAATCTTAAATGATCTGAAATATGATCGCGCATTATGCCCTACTTACATTTAGGAGAAAACAAATAGTCATTTGCCACTCAACTTACAGCAGGGCTTGTTGATCTCGAAGTCACCTTCTCCTCCCAAGGGATTTAAACCAAGATGTAGGCAAGGGGCGGGGCTTGATCATGACTTGTCAAGGGGCGGGGCTTGATCATGACTTGTCAAGGGGCGGGGCTTGATCATGACTTGTCAAACAACTACTGACTTATGTTACTCCTTTCAATGCATTTCTGTTTATTCTTCGGGAAGTTCCTACATGTATACAGAATATTTTGGTAATATCTGCCCCTTACTTTCCCCTCCAACTCCTCTCAGACCACGGCCATGGCCTGCTCCCAACCTCGTATCCTCTGTTTTTAACCCTCTGAATTAGTGCTGCCCAGATGCACACGGGTGTAGGATGGGGCCACACACCAGAGCATGGATACCAGGAGCCACGCCCCTGAAGACAAATGGTTCTCCCTCCACAAGCTCCACCAACAACCAAGAGCTCCTGAGCTAGAGCCAGAGCCTTGAGAGCTGGTCCCTAGCCATGGAGGAATTTCGGCTGTCATGGTCTTGGGTAGGTTTGTGCAGGCAGCCACACTGGGAGCTCATGAGTGCAACCGTCCAGTCATGTCCAGAAGACAGCGTTTTTGTGGCCGTCTTCCTCAGTCTCTAGCTCTTATAAGGTTTTCTGTCTCCTCCTCTATAATGTTCCCTGTGCCTTTGAGAAGTGTGGCGTTGATGTTCCACGGAGGGGCCTGTCAGTCCACTACATGTGATCATCATTCATCCTCAGCCTTCAAGCTGTAAAGAGGACCCAACCTAAGGACAGGCTGGGACACCAGAGAACCACGGGATGTACGAAGATTGGTGGGCTTCATGAAGGTAAACTGTGTGTCACTGTGGCAGCTCCCACCCCACAGTGAGGTAACTCTCCTGAGGACGACAACAGGAGTGGGGGCAAGTCCACACCTCATGATGTTTCCCAGAAAGTCTCGGCCCAACCTAACATTTCTGACACAGGAAACCAGATGAGACTCAGAGCCTGAGTGAGGCTGGCACCATGCATACGAGACTTTGCTGTGTCCTGATGGGAACAGCACATTCTGGGACCAAGAAGGACCATGGAAGAGACAGGTGCTTAAAGGGCAAGTGGCCATGCCATCTACTGGCCCTCTCTGTGGCACAAATAGAGAATCCATGGCCCAGCAAGACATGCTCCCCACACAAACCTGGCAACCTGAGATCAAGGCCCAGAATCCAAGTAAAGATAGGAGAGGACCAGTTCCACCAAGATGTCCTCTATGACCTCCACATACGTGAACTCACACGCGCACACACACACACACACACACACACACACAAATAAAATAATAATAAATTGTTTCCTTTAAAGGGGGCATCCACGGGCCCCAATTCCTCTTACATTTCCCCCATTGTCTGGGCTCAGGAGGCTCCTGCACTCTGGGCAGTTGGTTCTGGGCTTATGGCCACCCTTGGTTAAGTAGACAGAGATCTAGGAGAAAGAACGGAGCACATGCTGGCGCGCAGCACATCTGGGAAAGGCTACCTAGAAGGTGACCTTTGTACGTGAGTCCCACTAAGTCACTACATGGAGCCCCAGGAAGCAGTCCCCAGTGGCTTGCAGGAATCTTTAGGAGACTCTGTTGCACTGCCCAGTGACCTTGGAGCTTTTTATACCCGCACTCATCTCCTCTCCGGACTTCTGGGCCTATCCCTCTCCTTCCGGTGTAACTGTGTTCTGACATCTGCATCTTTATTCAAGAGCTAGAAGGCTGGAGAGATGGCTCAGACGTCAAGAGCACTGTGTCCAGATGTGTCCTGAGTTCAGTTTCCAGTACCCACATGGTGGCTCACAACCATCTGTCATGAGGCCTGGTGCCCTCTTCTGGCCTGCAGACACACATGCAGGCAGAACACTGTGTACATAATAAATAAAAGAAAGAAAGAAAGAAAGAAAGAAAGAAAGAAAGAAAGAAAGAAAGGAAGGAAGGAAGGAAGGAAGGAAGGAAGGAAGGAAGGAAGGAAGGAAGGAAGGAAGGAAGGAAGAAAGAAAGGAAGAAAGAAAGAAAGAAAGAAACCCAGCTATTAAAGAGATTTTAAAGAGAGAGAGAATTAGAATGCTCACACACTGCTGGTTCCACTTTCAGATGGTAAAATGCTTCAACTGCTTCAGAAAACATTTCAAGTCACTGTCCGTCACAGAGGAGAGGAGGAAGCCCAAAGTGGCAAGGCTGAGCCCTGAACTGCAAACCTCAGGAAGGGCCCTGCAAGCAGCGTTTTGAAGTAGCTGAAGTGAGATCAGGGTAAACTCAGCTCTAACAGAGCAGCTAAGCAGCCTGTGCTGGGAAACTATTTAAAAAACGGATTTGAAAAGTGACTTAGGAGTATTCCCTGCTTGGTTTCTGGCTAATGTAAACACTGAAAACAGATTAATCTGTGGGGAGGAGGGAGGAGGTTTATGTTCTGAATGTGGGCGCCAACATTTCCAGGCAGGGACTTGGTGTCTCGGGGACAGAAGGGAAGGGGGAGGGCCTGGGCAGTGGAAGTTCTGGCATGTACTGGGCTCTGCTCCCAAGCAGCTGAGAGGCTCAGCACATTTGACCGCTGTCTCTGTTTCCCCATGGCGCCAGGAGTTGCCTCTCCTGGAAAGCTTTGTGTGGCTGGCAGCCTTTGGCCGGGCCATGCTTTCTCTGTCTATGGGTCCCGTCTCTGGTGCTTGCCTTCGGGTGTACTGGGGAAGGTACAGTAACAGAGTGTGTTCCTGTTTTATCCATTATACACACAAGCCAAAAAAGAAAGAAAAATCTCTCTATCGTCACCACCCACTTCTGCAGGGCTTTCTAAATCCATCGAAAGTCGCACACAAACAGCCCTTCTGCCTGCTGCAGCATCCCAGCAAATGAGAAACCCTTCTCAATGTTCTGCACTGCAGATATTTCAGGACGGGTTTTAAACGGCTGCGGCTGCGCAGTAACAGAAACTTACGGAGCAAGCTGGCGATCGTGGGTCGGTGTTTCCAAGAGCGTCAGTTTTCTCATCGCTACTGAATTACAATGTCATGCTTATCTTCGGGGACCAAATGCTCCCATCTCTCCATTAAATTCGCCGTGCGCCCCTGTCAGATGCTGGCACTGGCCCCGAACTTGCTTTTATTTTCCACTTAATCTGCAAAATGAAGGTTTCAGTCATGCTGTGGCCACTATGAAATCGGTTAATTTGGCCCCGGCTACAGAAGGCCATGGCCCCTGCTCCACTGCCCCTGCTCCAGATGTACGGTAGCAGCTCTGTCCTGCATGTGGTGGTCTGGACACAGAAACTAGGGCCTTGTCCCAAGGAAAACATCCATGTTTCAACAATGAGTCTCCATGTCTAAGCTGTCTTAGCATGGTGAGGTGAGCTTTGGGGGGGGGGTGTCTCCAGTTTTGAATACAAATCCTGGCCCACCACCCTCACTGCTTACAATCACCACAGGAAAAATATAATCAAACTATTAGAAAATACAATCAAACCATTAGAAAATACAATCAAACCATTAGAAAATACAATCAATCAAACCATTAGAAAATACAGGCTTATGAAGATACCATTTGCCCCCAGAGAGCCTGGTATCCCAGAGACTTTTCCAACTCAGGTTTTATTATACATGGGTCACTCAAAAAGATGACAGCTGAGCTTCTCTGCCTTCTAATTCCTGCTTCAGTTAACTAGCTTTTCATCCAGAATGAGACGCAAAATTAGAGGAGGGTGATTTTTTACGTCAGGGTCACCCACTGTTCACTGTTCAGCCTGCTAGATCCCCAGCTTAGACCTGGATTAGTGAGGGAGAAGAGAAGGAGGAAAAGGCAGTGTTAAGATCCACATCCAGCTTGAGCAGAAGCCTAGCTCACAGCGCAGGGCTGACGATACGGCAAATTCCGCCAACCCCAGTGTCGCTCATCCCCACACGAAGTCAGAGACTTCTGTCCAGAGCCCCTTGCAGGAGCCTCTAGGCTACCCCAGAAGCATGCAGGGACGGAACAGGCACACCAGCAGACGTCCAGCCAGGCCTCCTTCCTCTCTGCTGCCCCTACTTCCCAGCTTATCCGCAAAGGGTCCTCAGGAGGCAGGTAGGAGCCATCCCTGGGGAGGAGGCCAGCAATCCTTCCACAGTGTGGACAAGGGGAAGGATGGCAGCTGGAGACAGCGTGGATGCTCCATCCAGGAACGTCACCATCTTTTGCAGCCACTGATGTAACATGTCCCCACCACAGCTGACCTGTCCTTAGGGAGTACTCCCCACAGGCCATGGGAGCCCCAAGAGAGAAACTGAGGCAGTGAGGTCATGGTCTCTAGTGGCTTTAGCTGTGCCTCTGGTCTTCAGGCAAGATTTATTTATGAAAATACAAATTATATACCACTACAGAATGTCGTGCTAATGGCCATGGAACCTCCAATAGAGAAGAACGGTAGAACCCCAACAACTGGAGGATGTGCTAATGGCCAGTGGGGCAGCTTCACGAGGAAAGGGCCATTTATAACTTCTAAGTTGTTGCTTTTTTTAAAAAAAATGTATTCTGTGCATGCGTACATGTACACGTATGTGTATGTGCATGCATGTGTGCATGCATGTGAGCTCAGCTGTCTATGGAGGCCAGAAAAAGGGCATTAGATCTTCTGCATCTGGAGTTACAGGTGCTTCTACATCATCCTCAGTGGGTATTAGGGACCAAACTCCAGTCCTCCGCAAGAGCGGCAAGCGTTAACCACTGAGCCTTCTCTTTAGCCCCTTAATTTATTCATCCTTTTGTCCCCATTTCAGTTTTGTCCTCAAATCTGACTCAGAGGCTAAGTGTGGATGCTTACTAAATTACAGACTTTCGATACATATATATGTATGTCTCAGAAAATACATGTCTCATCTGATTCCTGAGGCACTTCAAAATATATAGAATACAGAGATTCGCGTGCTGTAGAATTCATTGTGTTTTCGACATTGGAGTATTACCAAGTGTCAAGTACTATCTAGTGTCTACCATCAAGTATTTACTGAGTTCTATATGCCAAAGTAATCTAGTTAGGGAACAAAACTAGTGTACAAAAATGTACCAAGTCAACAGATTTACTAAACTCCAGGGCTGACAACCTAGTTGAGGAAATACAACTTTCATTAAAACTGTGTTGATAACAGTAATGAGTCAAAGGAACGCTAGTCAGGGGGAAGGAAACCTTCGGGCTATGTGATGGCCACCAGTATCTGTATAGTTCACAGACGAGTTAGGACAACAGACCAAAAATGATCAGGATGCTGAGATGCCAGCTAGAACTTCCTCAGCAGGGACGGCAAGGTCCTTCAGGGAGGAAACAGCAAGAATGGAAGCATGGGGGCTGCTGCCCACTTCCCGGAAGCCGTGACAAGACACAGCAGGTCTTCCGTGGTGCACATCACAGAAACACAGGAAACACGTCATCCTCCCTTCACGTTTAATTTACAGCCCATCCCTGTGTTGAGGTTCAGGGCAGAAACGTAAGCAAGTGAGTCACTTAGGGGTGCTTACTGCCTAAGCCTCAGCTTCTCGCCTCCTCCCTGCCCATACCCACCTGGCCTCAGCAGAGAGTTCTGGAAATGCCCAGAGGGAGTGGCCAGCAGACACTCCCCATTTGGCTCCGGGCCACAAATCTTGGCAGTGTGCTTCTGCATTACCTAGTAGATGGGTACACCCGTCCTTCCCCACAATCCTTGACTAATGCAGTCTCTGGGGACGTGGGAGATGGGTCAATGGGTTCTCCTCTTCCTGACAGAGTAACTGGCACTTTTGCAAAATCCAAACTCCTTCTGAGAGCCTGGGTCAGCAAGATCAGGGGCTCCCTAGTCAGTAGAATGGTGGGATTACATGTGAAAGACTGTCAGCCACTGTGTGAGGGCCACCTCCACAATGGAGACCATGGGTCACGGCTCGCAGTCAATTAAATGCTTAGTTTTCTTTAAGCTTTTTTTTTTTTTCTCTAACATCTATCTCGGGAAAACTACTGTCAGGTGAAAAGGGACGTCTCTCCTCCCTCAGAAGCAAGACTATAAACAAGTGGATGAATGCCGAAGACTCAACATCATCCAGCTAACTGTTCCAAACCCCAGTCTGCACAGACTGCAGCTGTCCCACAAGGAGCAAGAAAACCTCTGTGCAAACAAATGCATTTAATCAGATCTAGGTAGGAACCTGGCGTACCTTGCAGAACCAGAATATGCAGCCATACGCACTGATGGAGTAAGTCAGTGAACTTTGTGTGCATTGTGGGCAGTGTACCAGTGTATCCCAATGTAAGCATTGGGACTCGGTTCCCAACACTGGGGATGGCATCAGGCAAGTCAGAAGGCAGAAGAGATGAGGGCAGTCGAGCACGTGCCTGCAGGTCATTTCCATGAAAAGGAGCTGATGGCGTTACTGATTTAGGATTGTGTCAGGAGATTCTGGGTAACATGCCTCCCCAGGCCGTTTGACACTTGGCCCTGGGGTGACCAGAGCAGGCACATGGTGGCCATGAGAAGTCATAATGGAGGAGGTTGTGGAAATGTGGGTTCTGGGATGGACAGTCTGCCTCTGTGGACATCTGCAATCCTGTGGATAAGTTCTACGCGGCCTCTAGCAATAGGGTCAGCAACAGTCTAGACGTGAAAGAATCAGAACACGGAAAACAAAAGCATTACCTGAGTCCGGTCAGGGAGCGTCAGGCTCTGGTGGTTTGGACGAGCTGTCCCTCACAGTCTCGGTCCTCACTGGGCACACTCTTTGTGAGGGTTGATGAGGCACGGTCTTGCTGAAGGCAGTGTGTCCCTGCAAGTGGACTCTGAGAGTTAGGCCAGTGCCATATCCAGTTCACAGCCTCAGCTGTGCTCTTTCAGTGTGGAGCCCTCAGCTTCTGCTTCCCACCGTGATAGACTCTCATGGCCTGGGAGCTGTAAACCAAATAAACTCTTCCTTAGTTACCTCAGTCCTGCTGCCTTTTCACAGCAGCAGAGACGTAACTAATAATACACAAGCTTATTCTGAAACACTGCTCCCCTGCCCTGTACACACAAACACAGACGCGTGCACGCGCGCGCACACACACACACATATGCACACAAAGACACACACACATACATACATATATACATACACATACATATACACACATACATAGACATACACACCACACATACACACATGTACACATTCACACACACACACACCCCTCAACCAGGTCTTTAGAAAGACCAAGAGTCTTTATGAGCTCAAAGAGAAAGGAGCTAAAACCCTGAGGCCCAAATCAGCCCCTTCAAGCTCGAATAAGCATAATGACAACCACCTGTGCTTCCTAACAACATCCTGAAGACGTTATACGCTCTGTGTGTGCGAGACACTTGTGTATTGCACCACCTACTCTACAATCTCCCATCAAGGAGAGACGGGAAGGTGCCACCCTCCTCTTTAATCTGATCCATGCAGTCTGCCCACTGCTGCAGACACGCTACTGTGCTCACCGCTGCAGACATGCTACTGTGCCCACCGCTGCAGACCTGCTACTGTGCCCACCGCTGCAGACCTGCTACTGTGTCCACTGCTGCAGACCTGCTACTGTGCCCACCGCTGCAGACCTGCTACTGTGCCCACTGCTGCAGACACGCTACTGTGTCCACTGCTGCATACATGCTACTGTGCCCACCGCTGCAGACATGCTACTGTGCCCACTGCTGCAGACCTGCTACTGTGCCCACCGCTGCAGACCTGCTACTGTGCCCACCGCTGCAGAC
>NW_026068012.1:1144644-1208520 GCF_014885135.2 Alexandromys fortis | reverse complement strand
AGACCTGCCACTGTGCCCACCGCTGCAGACCTGCTACTGTGCCCACCGCTGCAGACCTGCTACTGTGCCCACCGCTGCAGACTTGCTACTGTACCCACCGCGGCAGACACGGTACTGTGCCCACCATTGCAGACACGCTACTGTGCTCACCGCTGCAGACATGCTACTGTGCCCACTGCTGCAGACATGCTACTGTACCCACCGCGGCAGACACGGTACTGTGCCCACCACTGCAGACACGCTACTGTGCCCACCACTGCAGACACGCTACTGTGCTCACCGCGGCAGACACGATACTGTGCCCACCACTGCAGACACACTACTGTGCTCACCGCTGCAGACATGCTACTGTGCCCACTGCTGCAGACAATCTACTGTGTTCACCGCTGCAGACACGCTACTGTGCCCACTGCCTGGGTCCTCACACAACCTCCTCCCCATATGCCTGGGCAGGAAGAGGATGCCCACTTTCTGGGGTCTCTCCCCTTCTTTTTTTTCTCTGTTAATTTTTTAAACAGGATCTCATCTTGTGTAGTCCAGGATGGCCTGGAACTCACAGTATAGTTAAGAATGACTTTGAACTTATGGACCCCCTCCCCACCTCCCAAGTGCTACAGTCCTAGGCATGTGCCAGCATGCCTGCCTTTTCCTCTCCTAAAGAGATGATAAGGGTAGTGGACCAATCCTGCAAGACCCAATCACCATACACACTCAGGGTTTCAAGACATGAAGTTTAGAGTCACAACTCTGAGCCCACAGTGCTGGGTTGTCACCAGCTTCTTAACCTCTCTCTATTTAGTCTCTCCCCTGTAGACTAAATATGGCTGCAGCATCCACTCAGGGGTCTCTTACAAGGATCAGATGACTCATGCATGCAAGACAGAGCTCATCTCCCAGGGATCAAGCCACAGTCTGAGTGGCCACGGCCCAGGAATTGGATTCAAGCTTCCCTGGATGGCACGTTCCACCATGGAAGTGGCTATAGAAACTTTAAGGAATGGAAGGCAGTTGGAAACCAAAGCTCAACCAACCACACAGGTGGGACAGTGGCCAAATGACTATCAACCAAGCAGGAGAACTCTACAGTCCTCAGAGGCCATCTGATAATGCTCTTAGCTTTTGAGTTAGTAAAAGCTAGTGCCCTGCTAAATTAATATAACCAAAAGCTTTACCTAATAGCCACAAAGTTATTTGGTCAAAAAAGAGGCTGGCAATAATTGGCTATTATGGGGACCAAGATAGTCCAAGATAATACAGGCTTTTAATCTGCAATAGTCCAACTCTCCACAATCACACAGTTCTAGACAGGCAATCATTCTGTAGAATCTCCAGCCCAGACGTGATGCCAAAGAACATGGGTTCACGGCAGCCAGTTCCCGGTTCACAGCAGCATTCAACCAATAGTGTTACCACTTGACTCAGTATTCAGATTATGACTGTACCCGATGGCTTTCTCAGCGTAAGAATGTGGATGCAGAATGTCTTTCCTTGGGTCATTTTGAAGACATGAATTCAGTTTGTTTCTGCATGGTGCAAACCAGCCACCACGAATCCCCAGGTTAGAAAAAGCGTGGTTTGCGTCAAAGGCCCTGAGAGAGTGCAGTGCGCATCGAAGGGACCCTAAGCCTGAGCGTAAGCAGGGCTGACTGTATCTCATGATAGATTCAGCTATGTCCACATCCTTGTGTTGATTACACTGCCCTGCTTCCCTCTGACACCAGACTCAGCGAGTCCCCAGTGCCATTCCCCCACAGTGGGCAGCCCAGCGCTGAGACTCCGGCTGTGCTGACTGAGAGCAGCTCTTCCTGAGATCAGCGGGAGGGAAGCGGGAAAAGCAAATGACCTGTCACAAAGCCTGGTCCATGAAGCAAACCAGCAAGGCGCCTGTGACAAGCCCTCTTCATTGTGGAATGTCGGCAATGTAGATCTATTTTACGTTATCCAGAAGTGAAGCGGTCTATTCTGCAATCTTATTCACTAGGCAGACTTGAAGCATTATTGTCTGCCACTGACACCTCTGGCTGTACCCCGAGGGGCTGTCTCGGGATGGCTTTCATCACATTGCTAGTCTATGCACAGACCTCTCTCCCACTGTAACTTGTGGCTGGATCTAAAATTAGAGCTTCTCCTGCTAAATTTAAACTGTGCAGAGTCTATCCAGTGTTTGACCATGGACTCCTTAGCTACATGTCTGTGTGGTTTTATGGCTCTGAGATGGAATGAGTTTCTACTGCTCATCCATGTGGTTTTATCTGGAAATTAAATGGATGCCCGAAGACAGGCTGTTTCCACGTACTTCTCTAAAGCACTTGGGAGACCCACTAGGGACTCAGAGAAGTTCTCAGTAAAGAAACTCTAAGATTAAATAATTTTTAGAAAAATAAGGCTGGAGCTTTGGTTCAGTCGGTAAAGTGCTTCTTGTACAAGCATGAGGACTGAATTCAGTCCCCAGAAGTCACATGAAAAATATGAAAAATAAGATAAAAAGTCAGGCATGGTAGTGCATGCCTGGAGTCCCAGTGTGGGGGGAGCAGAGATTGGAGGATCCCTGAGGATTGCTGGCAGTCAGTCTAGCCAAATTGGTGAACGCCAGGTTTGGTGAGAAATCCTGCCTCATAAAGTAAGGTAGAAACGTGGTACTTTCAATCTTTCCCTCTCCCGCACGACTCCTACCGTGCTCTCACCCCCTCTCACATCCTTACCTCTTTAATTATTGTTGACATCCATGTGTACACGTACATGTGGACTTCTTTTGGTGACCATCTGTCTGACGTGAGAGTCCAGCCTGCTGTGTTGAGTGGAAGCTCAGTTGCTTTTGCTGTTTTCCCGTCTCCGTTGACCAGGTACGAAGAGTTGATAGGCAACTGCAGATCCTCTGCTGGTTTCCAGTTACAGGGGCAGGGATGATCAAACTCAACCAGGGAAACCTGTGAATGTGGCTGGGTCTGCCTGGGCAGGTGTGACCATTACCCCATCAGGGCTGAGCCTTCCCAGGCTGTTAGGAGGGCACAGAGCACACACTTCTGAATGACTGTTACTGGGGAAATAGGCTACAGTATACTACGTAATGCAGCAGAACTGTTACCAGAAAATGGACGCAGCGCAAAATTATACCTTGAGGAAAAAAATGCATTTCCTTCATGGTTCTCTACACCAGCGTCTATTTCTTCATGTGGATTTAAGTTGTCACCCAGATTCCTTTTTGTTTCCCTGGAGAATTCCCTTCATGATCCCATGCAGTGCAAAGCTGCTGGCAATGACCCGTCTCCATTTGTACTCACTGAGTGACTTCATTTCTCCTTCATTTTGTGAAGGATAGTTTTGCTGGGTATAGAATTCTTGGTTAACAATCTTTCTGCTTTCCGTATTTTGAAAACTATCTCCTCATTGCCTGTTTTGGAGTATCCACCAGAGAAGAATGTTCAGTCATGGGTTTAATCCAATAGAAAATCTTTATTAGCCTGCTGGTGACTACACCAGGATCCTAGTGTACCAGGCCTTTCACAGGGTGAGCTTTAGACACAGAAACTCTACCCTGAGCTGACGTACTTCAGTTAACAAGAACAGCTAGCCAGAGTGGAACTATAGAAGCTAAAAAGCAAGGCTAATACCTTTAGCAACTTCCCCAGAGCTATAAACTTAGATGGATTAGGTCTTTGTTTTCATTAGGCCAGTGGTACTATCTAAGTACTGAGTTTCACAGCCTGAATGGTACATCATCATGGCATCAGTTGTGCTAACATGGGGGGAGGGGGGTGCTGTTACAAGCCTTTTGGCTTCCATAACTATTTTGTTTGTGTTTTTGCAAGAAACATTTTTATTAATTCTTTGAGAATGCCATACAATGTACTTTTATCATATTCATCACCCATTCACTCCCTTAACTTCTCCCAGATCCTTCCTACCCACCAACAATTCATGCCCCCCCTTTTTGTTAATAACCCATCAGCTCATTTATTCTCTCCATTACTTCTGTTTGTGCAATTATTCACTAGAATGTGGTCAACCCACTAGGAGCCACTCTGTGGAAAAACAAACTAACTCCCATCATCAACCGTCCATAACCCCACAGTCGGAGGTGGGGGCTCATGAACCCCTTCTATTCCACGCTAGGATATTAACTGGTTTGGTCTTGTGCAGTCAGCCACAATGTCTGTGAGTTCCTAGGTATGAGGTCCTGTGACGTCCAAAGCACTCTGTCCCAGCCTTCCCTGACCCTCTGGTGCTCACAGTCTTTCTACCCCTCTTCTGTAATGGTCTCTGAGTCTCAGGATATCGATGTCCCTTTTGTGACTGAACATCCTATGGTCACTTATTCTGTATAATTTAACAAGTTATAAATTTCTTAATTTGCTTTATTTATTAATGTCTATGGAGATGTGTGGCTAGATTGTGTGTGGGGAGGATGCATTGCCACTGTATGTGAGAGGCAGCCAATAGACAGTTTTATGGAGTCAGTAATCTCCCACATCTACGTGGGATTTGGGGGATTGAACTCAGTTTGCCAGTCTTAGAAAGTCCTGGAGTTTCATGGCACGTGTCTACAATGTGAAAGATAGCACAGAGGTGTCACCCTCCTCTACAACACAGTATAAATGTCTGTACATAACAGCTCTGCCCAGGTCCCCAGGTCTCCTTGGCCTTGGAAGCCCGTGGATCCTAAAGCCTTTTCTCCTCTCCACAGGAATGACGTGCCAAGCTCGGAGCTCCTACATCACCAGTGAGATCTTGTGGGGTTACCGCTTCACCCCCGTCCTAACGCTGGAAGACGGGTTCTACGAAGTTGACTACAACAGCTTCCATGAGACCTACGAGACCAGCACCCCATCCCTTAGTGCCAAAGAGCTGGCCGAGCTGGCTAACAGGGCAGAGCTGCCCCTGAGTTGGTCCGTGTCCAGCAAACTGAACCAACATGCAGAACTGGAGACAGAAGAGGAAGAGAAGAACCCGGAAGAACAAACGGAGAGGAATGGTGACGTGGCAAACCTAGAGAATGAATCCAAAGTGTAGGCCCTGCTGGGTCAGCCTTTCCCTCCCCTCAGACACAACCCTTCCTTGTCTCTCATGCCCCTCTTTTCTGTTTCTCTCACTTTGATCTTGATTTGTTTATATTTAATTTTGGCATTTCCAAAAACCAAATCTTCAAGGTGTAAAATGCCTACCTGCCCTCAGATGTTCAGATAGACGAGCAGACAGGGATTTGGTCGAGGGTCAGGGTACCTCTATTTGTGGCCCAAGCCTGGTCTCCACCCTCAGGAGGACCCACTTAACTGTCCAACATACGTCACTCAAAAGAGCTGTCAAGGGTTTTACCCAGTGACACAGAGGTCACCTGCTTACTGTGGCCGTAGGTCACACCGGATAGTCCCTTCGGTTTTACAGAATCCAGTTCATCTCACCTAGCACAGGGCAGGTGCTTGCCCACTCAGACACTGTGGGTGCAGGACCCAGATAGCCAAGGATAGACCACTGTACATAGATCTGCCCTATGGAATTATTTTCTTTTGGCAATTAGTGACACCACTCAGCATGCACCAGAGTACCGTGGAGCAGAACTCCTAATAATGTACATAGATGTATCATTCATGTAGCCTGAGAAATATAACTTTAGAAATAAGAAGAAAAAAGATTCCTAATGTACAGTAGGTGTTTCTATTTTGTTATCTGTGTCTTTTGATCATCTTGATCCCCTTGACTGCTGGCCCTCTAAATGCATGGCCTTTGTTCCAGGTCCCAGGTTGACAGCTGCTGGGTACCGTTCTGTTCCCTTGTGATCCTTCTGTTGAATCTAATAAGCCATAGGTCTGAGGACAGTCCAGAGGCAGCAGATTGCAAGTCCCGCCACCCAAAACTCTGAACTCCCGTGATGGATGTCATTTGTTTATAGATGGCAAGGGTCTCTCTGACCAGCCTGGGGAACAGGAACTAGCGCAGCCCCCCACGTGACACTCGCCATAAACCCTAGCCCTTTGGTGCACAGCAGTTTAAGAAAACTTTCTGTAAAACCATTGATTGCTCTTCTATGTAGTCACAAGAAACTGCGGACATTTCATGTGGGCTGTGGCAAGTCAGCAGAAGGCGACTTGGGTGTGAAGCCACGGCTTTCAGGAAGTCATGCAATGGGTGACAATATTGCGTTACCAACTCCCTGCCCTCTGACGTCATCGGGCAAGCCTTTCCCTGGGGCCTGTCCTTACCATTTCTTATGCTGGTTTTCTTTTAAAAATCTTCTCTCATTATTATTGTTGCTATTATTATAAAATGGCCAGAGTCTGGCATACAAAGGTCCTTCCAGAGTACGAGAGTATTCCACTACTTGCAATCTACTCCAAGGGCCTCTCAATCAAAAGAGCACAAACAACAACCATCAGACCGTTCTCCCTAGCTTATTTTAATCTTCAAAGAAGGAGGGAATGGACGAACAAAGGAAGGCAGGCAACACGCATTACAATCTAAATTCAAATGAAATGAAAAGTGGACTGGGAAGAGACTCTCGGGTGAGACATCGGGGCAGGTGGAGATTTTGCACTGTAACCGATCTTTCTCATTGATTTTACACCTATAAACTGTTCGTTCTCTAACACCATTGCACATCATAGATATGCATCGAAGGATCTAAACTTATTTCAGCTCCTACAGATGTGCTCAGTTTGAGACTTTGCCCCATGGAGGTCAAAGAGGTCAAACTAGCTGCTCCCTGGTTCCCCTTTGCCACCCCTGACCAGACTGCACAGGGCTTTGCTGTAATCTGGGTTCCTGGTCTATAAGAGACAGGAATTATGGGAAGTGGTTTCTCCATCCAGCATCTGGGCTGCTCCTCTCTGTCTGCAGAGATCTTGCTACCCAAACAACTATTTCTTGGCTCTGACTCTGGAAAACAAAGCTATTGGCTGCAGCCCTTCCCCGCCTGCCAGCATTTCCCTTTGGCATTGGTTATTATCAATCAAGTCATGCATTCTCTCTGCACACTCTAAGCCGGAGATGGTGGAGGAGGAAGCCTGATTCCCAAGAGGCCTGACCTTATCTTAGCCTTATGAAAGATGCCCTGCTTTGGGGCACCGGCCCGCAGCAGCCCAGGGCAGGGCCTGTGTAGCACAAAGAAAGGTGGGGAAAGCCGCCAGGTGTCTGCTGACTAGCTCTTGAAGACTCACTGGGCCTTTTTAAATCTATGACTGAAGTTTGAAGGACAATCTCCCCTATTGATGGGCTGAAAGAGCAGCTTTGAAGTTGCCCTTCTCCCCCGCTCTTCGGGACACCGGGACAATAGCCCCGTGCACAGCCATGCTGTGGCCTCAGCAGGACACTCTGATGGGGGGGGTCTCTCTCTGCCTCTCAGGGTCTTGATGTCACTGTGGTGTGTGATGTGAGCTCAGAATCCTTAAAGACAGGAGCTCCTGGAGGACCTTTTGTTAGAATGACCTTTCCAAACGTGTCTATTTTTCTACAGTCACCAAGAAAACGGTTTGACAGTGTATTTTGTGTCTACTGTTAAAATTTGAAAGAAGGTCATTACGACTGAATTTTCTAAGCAGCAAGTACTCTATGGGGTTTTTCATTAAGTTAATTCAACAAAAGGGATCCCCAAAGCCTCCCCTTTCTAGTCCACGATCCCCAGTCCCTCTCTCTGCCAGTAGACCAAGTGCTATGAAAACACAATGAACCAAGCAACCCACAACCAATAGGGTGCTCTCCCTCTCTCTTCCTCTCTCCCGCCCTCCTCCCCTCCCTCACTCCACCCTTCTCCCCCCTCGATATTTTGGACTACTTGGTTGGTGTCTCCGAGTCATTTTTCCCCATAAAGCACAGTGAGATCCATGGTCCTGATAAGACCCTGGAACTCAAGGGGGACAGTTGTCACAGTAGACCCCAATCCAACAGAGCAAAAGAGCTCCCTGAGGTTCATCTGGAAGGGAGGGGTTGAGGAGATCCTTGCAGTCCTTGATCTACTGACCCCCTACCGTTAACTTTCTAGGGAGAGTCCCTATTCATTAACAGATTGACTTCATGTAATCAATACAGCTGTTTGCTTCTGGCGGCCCCCTGGGCACATGGCTAACCCTCGCTAACACAGTCTAACGCATTAGAATCAGTTCATCCTTTTCAGGTCCTTCTGAACATCGTGTTGGGGTGTGACTGTGACTCCATAGCCATGAGGTGGAACCCCTCTTCCTTTACTCCCTTCCTCTTTGTCCCCCCACTTTTGTTCTCTCTGTATTCCAGATCTATTGATTTCATTTAGTACCTAACTTTCCTAGCAGAAATCAAGCTACTGTATCAAAACGTCGACCTATTTCTTAAGCACAACTTTTCTCTTACAGGTTTAATCAAAATAGGACTCTGACATGCCTGGGTTTATTTTTTTTTTCATTATACTCTAATTGAAATTTAATTGTGGCTTCGTTTTAAAGCCTGGATGGTCACAGTTTGCTTTTCTGCATGAATGTAAGATGGTACCTTTGGAGTGTCTAGAGACTGGCTGACCAAGGTGTGCGGCAGGGAGAGCAAGGGTGCTTTGGAAGGCTCCACAAGTACCCGGAAAACACACAGACCCTTTAGCTCTGAGACACATGAAAACAGACAGACCACTTGCTACCCAGACAACTGGCCCAGAGTCGACTTTCCCTTTCTTCCCCGACTTTAAATGCTCTAAACAACCCAGAAGCCAAGAAGGCGGCTCCAAGTGAAATGACCCCCATTCATGACCAGCTAAGATGTCTCGTTCCTACGACTTCAGTTCAGTGAATAACTGTAGAGTTAGACAACAGAAGCCACATTGACAGGTTGGTTGATATTATAGAACAGCTGTAACATCATCTTGAGTTGGACTTTATGTCCAACCTGTATCTAAGAAAATGTCGCCTTGCAATCCAGAGGGAAACCTTCCTCTTCCTGATAAGTCTGCCTTCAGTGTCTCAGAGGGGATTTGTGATTCAGAGTGTCATGTAGAAGTCAAGACTGTCCGAAGGTTGCTGGGGACTCGGACAATGTGCACAACAATCTCGACACTGCATACCTGACAATAACACAGTATGCCTGACACTGGGCAGTAAACGTAGAACACTCCCACAATTGCCTCCTGGAACTCCAACCCACAGAAGCTGAGCACTGTGACTGGCTTCTTTATCATCGGGGAATGTAGAATTTGGGCAAACTGAGTCATGCCATCAAAACTCCAGGCCAGTAAATGATACATCATGATCTCAAATCCAGGTCACAAGGCTGTAATCATGGGATGTTTCTATTAAGAAAAAAGTTTGGCACACCAACATGCTGGGAGTCTAATCTGTTACACTCTTTCAAGCTAACACTAATCTATACACTTCCAAATGGTTGGGAGAAAAAACAACCAAGTATATTTGAGGGACATATAAAATCCAAATCTCAGGGGCCAGGGATGTAACTTGGTTGGCAGAGGGCTTTTCCTGGAGCTTGCACAAAGCCCCAGGTTTGGGCCCTAGTACTGCATAACAAAACATGTTAGCACACACCCATATAGCATTTTGGAAGTGGAGGCAGGAAGGTCAGGAGTTCAAGGTCATCCTCAGCTACCTGCAGAATTTGGGACCAGCCTGAGCTACATGAGACCCTGTCTCAAAAGAAAATAATTCAAATCTTGGTCCATAAAGAGTTTCATTGGAACATAGCACACCATCTGTGCGTGCACTGCCTTTAGCTGCTCTGAGTCTGTATGAGAAGAACTGGGTAACTGAGAGACTGTGCAGCTGGCAAACATCTGTACTATTACCAACACTACCATTAAGTGTGTAGCCACAGTTTTAAGAATTACACTATTCTCGTGGGTTTTTCTCAGAGAATGGTCTCCTTTCCCAGCCCAAATCTCCTGGAGTCACTTCCAGGAAAACATGTTTTTAGAGTCGGTCATATAGTCAGGGCTCTCAGAGAGAAGGCTTCCTTTTCCTACTCACCCTTCTGGGATTTGATATCCACCCTGGAAGCAGCTGGAGCAGAACCACTCGTTAACAAGCAATAAAGAAACGAAAGCTCCTGGCCCAGCAACTGAATATGACTTCTCTGGTGCCCAAGGGCCTTAAATTCCGCAGACCATTCTGTCCACTGGTGTCTGCCAGCACGAAGGACCCGGCTGCTGAGGGGCCTCACGTGCTCTTGCTGGTTCCTCTAGAAGGAATCTAGATGGATCGGTGAGGTGAAGAGGGTTCTGGAGCCACTGTCAATATTTCTGTACACTGGCCCTGGCTCTCTGGCCTCTTAGCTAGAAGCTCAGCATGCGGATGAATGACCAGTTGTCCTTCTCTGGGAACTCATGAGGTCTCTGCAAGCTGAAGGGGAGTGGAAGGGTGGGGCAAGGTAACGGCAAAGCAGACCAAATCCCAGTGACAGAGATTTTAGATATGGCTATATTAAAATGGCATTGTCTGGAGTCACAAATTTGACCCACCTCAGTTCTAAGGAAACATTTCTCGCATCAGTCAGCCAAGTTCGGTTCTTTCTCTTAACAGTTCTATTCTCTGAGAAAGAGAGGGAGAGAGAGCATAATATCAAGTTCTCTTATGAATGATTTCCAGGAAATTAGATGGGAAAGAAACCATTCTGTGACAAACCATTGCATGTTGTGCTGTGGACAGACAAGCTGCAGATGTGTTCCCACATCCCAAACTTAGGAGGTAATGCCGTCTGCCACAGGGACCATGCCAATCTCTACGATTCTTCAGCCACTCGGAAGATACAACCAGGTCACACAGTCTCAAAATCCAACACCATGAAACTTAAATAAATGTAAAAAGGAGGCAAACTCCTACTTGGCCTCATTGCCTTAGCAAAAGGAAGCTTCACACAGCCACCTAATCCGTGTGGAGCCACCCCAGGGAAAGGGAAGCTATGCTATATGAGATTAGCTCACGGATTTGCTCCTCTGCTGGGAAAGGGAGGGGTGGCCACAGATGAAATGTACCTTCATGTTCTTCGGGCCCCTCTTCCCTTAGACTGGGATCCTGGTGTGCATGTGGTTGGCAGATAGCAATGGCCACAGAGTCAACAGATATCAGCTTCAGAGGTAGACAAGTTCCTACTATCCATGTGCAAGTGACCACCTCGAGATCAAGGCTCAGCACCCATCATGAAAACTGTGATATCAATGCCGCCAATCTTTGTGAGACCACCAAGGGCTGCTTTTCTCAGGCCATGTAAATATCCGCTACCAGCTAACACTAGTGAAGTAAATATCCCAATCACCAGAGCTTCCCAAAGTGAAACAGCACTCGGAGTATGTTCACCCAGAGGAGCTAGGGGCCCCCAGGATGTCCCAGGAGTCCAAGAGAAGACCCAGTAGAGGCTGAAAGCCCTTTCGGAGAAAGCCAGTGCTAGATTTAAGGTCACAAAATACGAATAACAGATCAACTGGAACCAGAATCTCAGATTCCAGCTGTGCACCGTCTAAACCTCTAGATGTTTAGTCGGAGTTTTCAGAGAAGGGAGGACACTGTCCTCAGACCCACCCTCTCTCTGTGCCTCTGCCTGTGGGTGACAGTGAGCAAGACCCTCCCCTGCTCAGCTTGGGCAGGCACACGGCAGGCAGTGCCCGCCTACTGAGGCCCCTCAGAGTGAGTGTACCCACCAAAAAGCTGCTCCTTGTGCATCTGGATGATGGCCCCCTAGAAGTATCTTCTAAGGACCTAAAATTTTTTAAGAATGCCTGGGAGGCGTTCTTGACTCCACAGATCACCTCCTGAGTCAGGAATGAATTTAGACCTTTGGAACCCTGTCCAAATGTAAATCCAATAACATACTAAAGCAAAACTGAAGTCACTGAAGGAAATCCCCAGAAGTTCTGATTTCACCAGAATGGTTATCTCCGTGATATCCTGAGTTTCTGTTTTTATTACACACCAAAGGCTTCATACTTGAGAAAATTTCACTATGAGGGTTCGCAGAGCTGTGAGGACAGGAAGTCAGTCACTCGGTATATTGCAGTTCCCTTCTGGAGAGTGGAACCTATCCCCTTTCTAAGCAAGTCTCAGTGCTGTTCCATTGGAACCCACCCAGGTCACAGCATCCACACATTTTCCCTGACAGAGCTGCCAAAGGAGGAGAGTTCTTTAACTCCACCCTTGAGCAGCGTCTACAATGTGTGGCTCGTTATCTGACAGGCCCACCTCTTGCCGCTAACTATTCACTCCTGCTGACTTTATTAGCATCTGACACCTCTCCCCCCCAGCCCCCAGATAAAGTATTTAGACCATTTTGCTCCTGCCATTATGCACCTTGAGCTTACTACTTGTATCTGGACCTCTTAGACCTCCTCCCAGCAAATGACCAGAGCAGGGTCAAGCGAGGCCTCGCACTGGGGGACAAATGGGCTTGCCTGGTTGGGTCTTTCTGTCCTTTCATTTGCAGCCTGTGATCACCTAGACAGTTTCCAGACTTCTCAAGAAGTCCCGAGGACCTTTGTTCATCCCAGCACGCTCCTCTAAAACCAGAGGCACGCGTGACAGCAGTGCACACACACACACACACAGGCTCCGACGTGACACACGCATGTGCCTCTGTTGGCAAAGCGGTCTTTTCTCTGCTCACAGCCTATACAAACACCCAGCACTCTGGCATGACTGCTACCCAGACTGCTTCCCAGTTCAGCTGCTGCCATGGCAACCCTCCATCTGTGAGTGTGGACCACTCTTGTGCAGACTAGAGGAGGCTTAGGGGAGGTCCCAGGAGCAGAACTCTGCAGACAGCCTTTGGGGTAGCCCAAAGAAAAGAGAGCAGGGCCCAATACGTGTGTGCTCATTTAGCAACCAAGTGTGGGGTGGTCTTGTTGCACCCTACAGCAGTGTGCACATAGTGACCACATTGTGTCACACACACACACACACACACACCTTATCTTTTTAAAACCCCAGAAAGTATATTCACAGTATCAAATGTAACAGATGTCCAAAGAATTGCCATTCTCTTAAGTAAACACTGTCTTCCATATTAAGACTGGCTCTAAACAAATAATGTTTCAATAATAAGCCTAAGTACAAACAATAAAAGATTATTCATATTTGCTGGGTATAGTGGCGCGTGCCCGAAATCTCAGCACTTAGGAGATGAATGGAGGAAGATCAGGAGTTCAAGGTCAGTCTGAGCTATGTGAAACCTTACCTCAAAAAAGAGAGAGAGAAACATAAATCAACATACAGTTTATTGTTGAAAATCTTACTTCAAGTTAAAGATACTCGTTTTTATCCAGAGTTCAGCGCCCTCAGAATTCTGTTTCTTCTTGAGCTTTGTGTTTCTTTCTGACTTGAGCTTGGGACTGGGCTCCTGTGTACTGACTGACATGCAAAAAGAGGCTTGAGCACCGACGCGTTCAGCGTGCGAGCCAATCTGGCCCCTAGAGCAGGCTGAAAGGAAGTCAACTGGGCAGGGACGATTCCACAGCAATCGCAGAGGACAAGGAGGGGAGAGAACTGGGATGTGGGAGTGCTGTAGATGAGGGAGAGGATACGTAAGAATTTTCCACAGCCCAGACAACCACACCTTAGGACTTGCTCCCAGCTGGTCTTGGAGTTCTGTCACAATAGGCACCAGCACGCCCAGCTTGTTAGCACACGATCCCTCCTATTTACATCCTTCCCTCTGCCTGCCGTGTTCTCAAGGAATGAAGAATTCTCTGAATGCTGCACCGTGTGGTAAAATGTTCCCAGACCTTCACAACGAACATACCAACTGGGAAATATCAAACAGTGACTCATAAGCACATGTGCCTGGATGCGTGCGCACACACAGACCACATTCTTAGGCCTCCCAATCGGCTATGACCAAGTCCACACAAGCTCCCAAAAGATGGGACTGGAGATGTGGCTCAGCAGCCAGGAGCAGTTGCTGCCCTTACAAAGGAGTTAGGTTCCAGGGCCCACGTCAGGCAGCTCACAACTGCCTGTAACTCCAGCTCCGGAGAATGTGGCTCTTCTGAGCTCTGCAGACAGCTGCAACCATGTTCTCTCTCTCTCTCTCTCTCTCACACACACACACACACACACACACACACACACACACACTTTAAAGTAATAAAAGTTAAATCGAAAAGGAAAGGTTTCTGGAAGACTAAGCATGAATGAGGATCACCCTCCAAGTCATCGCAGGGGCATTAGCTATTAAATGATCTCACATATCGCTGGCCCACACACAGGATATGCAGTAGGGAACATGAACCCCCCAACAGTGTTCTGTTGGAGTCTGGGAGCTTGGCCCCGGTCTGCCCGCCCCTCAAATGAGCTATGTGGTCTTAGATGAATCACTGGACGCCTCCCAATGCTCCTTTTTATTTCTAAGTGGTAAGTTATAATTGTTAGGGGCATTTTAAGTTCACAGAAAAATTAAGCAGGAAGTACAGATCCCCCATGTGCCACATCCCCTCCCACTCCCCTCACCCTGACAAGACACACTACTGCTCATAAGTTCACCCCAATACACTGTTATCACCCACATGTGGAGGTGAAGTTAGGGCTCACTCTTGTCCGTGAACATCGAATGTGTTTGAGCAGCTGTGTAAGGACAGCTTCCCACTGCTGTCGTGTTATATAGAGCAGGTTGGCCGCCCCACAATTCCTCTGCAGCCCTCACCCCTTCCTAACGCCCCCTGCTCCTTCTCGGTCTGCATCACGAGGCCTCTTCCATAGACTGTGGCTGCAGTCACCCAGGGAAAGCCTTCTGGAGCTGCATTCTTCCACTTGGTAGTATACACTTGGTAGTATACACTTGGTAGTATACACTTGGTAGTATACACTTGGTAGTATATACTTGGTAGTATACATTTGGTAGTATACACTTGGTAGTATACACTTGGTAGTATACACTTGGTAGTATACATTTGGTAATATACACTCAGGTCCCTCTAGTGGCTTCTGGTGGCTTCCTAGCTCTTCCTTCTCCACTTCTGAACAATATTCCATTTTCTGGACAGACCAGAATTTACTTAGCCATTCATGTACTTAAAGTGTCTTGGTTGTTGGTTGCCCACCTTTTTAGAGATAAAGCATCTAAAAGCAGCCATCTGTGATTTTTATATGGAAATAAACTTTCAGCTCATTTGGGCAAATATCAGAAATTATGATTCCTGTGTTGCATGGTGAGACACTTTCCTTGTAAGCTGTCTTCTCTGGGGGCTGTACTATCCTTTCATTCTTCTAGGAAGGAGTGAGGGCTCTGGTTGCTCCTCCCGGTGTCTGGTGGACCTATGCCCTTCTTACAGGTGTGTAATATGCTATGGCTGTGTACCATACAGGTAACTGTGGCATTAAACACCTTCTCAGAGACTCCTGCCTGTCTGTAGATTGCCATGCTGGGGTCTCTGCTGCGATCTTTCATCCATTCTATAGGTGGGCATTTCTTTTCCTGTTCTTGAACTGCAAAGGCTCTTTGTATATTTTGGATTCTTGTTCTTCATTAGCTGCGACTTTGGCAAATATCCTCGCTGCTGGCCGTTCTCCGAGAGTGTCTTTTGCTCTGCAGAAGTTTCTTGTTTCTATGAAGTCCAGCCTGGCAACCATCTCTCATGGGATGTCCCTTTGGAGCTGTATCTAGGACCCTGTCACATCCCCAGATCACCCAGACTGTCTACTATCTTCTGGGAGCTTTGTCCTTTTATCTATTCCCCACATCTATGATGGGTCTGAACTGATGTTTGTCTGCTGTGAGGTTTGTGTTCAGATTCTTTTTAATCTTGTTTTTGATGTGTCTAATAGTTTGCTGAAATAGCAGCCTTTGTCACTTTGCTGGATTTATGCGGCTGTTTCTGGGCTCTCTAGTCAGGCCCGTCATCTGTGCCCAGCCCGCCGATGCTTTTACCAATATCACACCGTCCCGACCGATACAGCCGCTTCACTACCAGTCCTAGCGTTTGGTAGCACCTGCCGTCTATCTGCACAGTTTCTTCAACAGTGAATGATTCATTTTGTCTTTTCTGAGCCTTCTGTTTCTCATGTAAACTTTAGAGAGCTGATATCTACAAATTAACTACTTGACTTTGGATTGGTAAGGCGTTAACTCTAAAGATCAAGATAAGAAGAGAAAACACCTTGACAATGCTGGTTTTGTTGTTTATCTGGGTCTTGGGTGTCTTTCACCCCTTTATAGTCTTCCTCACATAGATCTCATACATGATTTATGAGACTTATACCTAAGCGTGTTTATGTCAAGAGCTACTAATTTAAATAATTATATTTTTATTTCCGATTCTAATCACTCATTGCTGATGAATAAGAAAACAGTTTTTGTATACTAACTTGTGTCCAAAATCTTTATGTAATTATTTTTTTTAATCCTGGTTTTGCTGGGGGAAGGGTGCAAGCCTTTATTCTCAGCGCTTGGGAGGCAGAGGCAGGTGAGGTCAAGGCCAGCCTGGTCTACAAAACAAGTTCCAGGACAGCCAGGGCTACACAGAGAACCCCTGTCTTGAAACAAACAAAACAAAAACAAATCTTGTGGGTTGTTTTTTTTTTTTGTCTCTTCTAAAAGATGTTCTAGAGGTGAGCGTCTCATCTGTAAATGATAACTGTTTCTTCCCTCCCGACCTGCGTATCTTTTATTAACTTTTCTTGTCTTATTGCATCATCTACATCTAGAATCACGTCAAAAAGCAATGGCTCCCATTCTGGGTCTGAACAGAAAACCAGTCTCTGTCAGCTAAGTGAAGTGAACCGAAGGGAGTTTTAAATACCAACCCCCCTAGTTTAAGAAATGCCAAAAATATACAAACGGTAGAAATAAAAAACATCCCTCCAGCCATACTTTATAGAGAACCTCTGTGTTTAGAGCAGTTTTATTAGTAGTTGCAGACGGCTTAGAGACCAAGATGCACCCCTGTGACAAGTGAATGAGCAAGCAGACAGCTCAACAGTGGCGCGTTCCAAAACCGAAAAAACAATCCACAGAATCATGGCACAACATAGAATAACATTAAGTGCAAATTATTAAGTTAAAAAATTCTAAAAGGGCCATGCTACTGTGTGATTTCAGCTCTCTGATTCCTACTGAGGACTTTCATGGTGGATGGCTGCTTGGGTTTGACCAAATTCTCCCTCCGTGTCCAACAGTAGCAGCACACATGATGTGTATGACTCTGCCCGCTAGCGTGGATTACAGGCATTTGCTTTTGGGTGTTCAACTGCTTTTCTTATCTGGCATAAATCCCACTTGGTTATAGTATATAATTCTTTTCATGTATTGTTAGATTCAATTCGTGAGCTGTTTGTGGTTGAGGCTATTTGGATCTGTGTTCGTGAGAGCTATTGACCTGTAGTTTTCATTTACTGAAGTATCTTTTCCTCATTTGTCCTTAGGGTGACGCTGGACTCCTAGTGTGGATTGAGAAGTGTTTCTTCTAATTGCGTCCTCTGAAAGCGATTACAGAGAATTGCTAGATTTCCCTCCTTTAACTACTTGGAAGACTCCACCCAGAATGAGCCCATCTGGACCTAGTGCTTTCTGGCTGGAAAGGTCGTGAATAATTTACTTAAGTCGGGGCTGGAGAGAGGACTCCGCGGTTAAGCTTGCTTAGTGCTCTGCAGAGGGCCTGGGTTCAGCTTCCTCGGGCTACCGCATGTGTGTGGTGCACATAAACCATGCAGGCATTCACGCTCATACACACAAATAAAAATAAACACAACTTTAAAGTCTCTAATGTACAGAGCTTTGGGATCATCTGTTTCCTCTCATGTGAGCTTTGCCAGACTGTATGTTTCCAGGAATGAGTCTACTTCACTCAAGCAGAGAGCGTGGATGCATCCTTCCGTGTCTTCTGTGTCCACAGGGTCTGTAGCGATATATACCCTTCCATCCACTTCTGCAGAGGTTTCTCTCTCTCTCTCTCTCTCTCTCTCTCTCTCTCTCTCTCTCTCTCCTTGCCCAACTAGAAATTTAATTATTTTATTTTATTTCAGAGAACTGGTTCTTGGGCTCTTGGTTCCATGAGTGTTTTGACTTCCTGTTCCAGTTCTGTCGGCCCATGCCCTTCTTTACTACCCTGCTTACTCTGGATTTAATCCACTCCTGCTTAGATGACTGATTATAAATTACTTTTCTGCTTGATGCATTTGATGCTATAAATTTGTGTTCAGGTTCTATTTTTACTTCATGTCTAAAATTGTGATTTCATCTTCACTTAGTTCAAAGTATTTTTTTAATTTCTCTTGAGATTTTTTTTCCTACACCCCATGCTACTGTGAATTGTGCTGTTTAACCTTAAAGTGTTTAAAGATTTTCCGGGCCTCTTTCTATGATTGACTTCTAGCTTAAGTCCACTGTGCTCTGAAACACTCCAGAACTTTTGTAGTCTTACTGTGTTAAGGTATTCTAACGGCTCAGAACAGAGTGTCCTGGTGAACGCTCTCTCTGAGCAACCCCGAGAAGAGTCTGTCACCTGACATTCGATTCCTTATTTTTCCAGCCTGTGTTTGACCCACCGTCTCTGTCTCTATGATTCTAGTTACATCCCCATCAGTCTAAGTCTGTGTCAACTCTTAAACCCATGGTCCCTAACTGAGTCAACTTTTAACTTTGGAAATTCTTCCTTTGTAAATTCAGCTACCAAAACTACTCCTGTCCCTAGCTCTCCTCCCTCCACCAGCCACACCCCCAGCTCCCCTGCACCAGCCACACCCCCAGCTCTCCTCCACCAGCCACACCCCCAGCTCCCCTGCACCAGCCACACCCTCTCCCATCTCCTACCACACTAACCCAGGAGGCAGATAAGCAATTATGAGGTAGGTGTTTTCTTAGGGCACTGTGACCTCCACCAAAGTAGGAAAATGCTTCACGGAAGGCCAGCATCAGTGACAGAAAATAAACACACACCTGCACATTAGACAAGAAAGCCATCCAGGAGACAAAAGAGACAGCTCAGTTTTTAAGGGCACGTGCTGCTCTTGCAGAGGACCAGAGTTTGGTGGCAGACACCTGTGTCAGGAGACTCACAACAACCTGTAACTCCAGCTGTAGGGTTTCCGATGCACCTGAGCAACACACATGACCATTCTAACACAACAGATACCTGTTAATAAAGGTCATTTTTTTTTTAAGTAACCCAATACCGGCATGTTACTGGCAAGCTGATTTCATCGCAACTCCAGCTCTACCCCTGGAAACATGCATGGAGGAACTTCACCAGAGCTGTTGAGTCTAAACCAAATGCTCAGCAGAAGATGAAGCCTTGGGGTGCTCAGGAGCCCTGCTGTGTTTTAGCTGTAACACGGATGGCAGCATTGCTTATCTTTTGCCATGTTCTAGTTGTTTACCCAAAGCAGAAGAAATCCTTTTCATTATTGGTTTAAAATGACTTGTATCTGCCTTTCCCAGCAAAGGGCCAGATGTTTGCGTGCTGAGTAAAATAGGAGGCTTCTCTGTGAGCTAGGATAGGAAAGAAACTATTCTGAAAAGTTCACGAGTTCAAAAGCCCATTGTCAATGCCAGCATCCTTTTATCATGGTTCAATGAAACTGAGGCTAAGACTGAGTCCACCAAACCATCACACAGACCTATCGAGACAAACCCAAGGAGCCCCGGAACTGGCTCTTTAGCTCAGGTGTCATGAGGTCCCCACTGGAATCCATTTCTAAAGAACACAAAGGGCTGGGGCCGTGACCCAGGGGCTAAGAATGGCCACTGTTTGGTGCGCACCACCCGTGCAGGGCAGCTCGCAACCCCCGAGGACTTGCTCCCTCTTCTGACAGTCTCAGGCACCCACACACAAGTAACACACATTCACACAGACACGCACCCATACAGACAAATTTAAATTAAAGCTTTAAATGTTTTAAGCAAGCATAACACCCCCCCCCAAAAAAAAGTAGGAACACAAATAGACTTAGTCTTCAACTCTGCCCCCAGCAGTTTTCCTAAGAACTCGAGTCTCTAATAAAATGCTTATGTCCTACAGAGAAGGCTCTCGTTTTCAGGTGTACGGCAGTCTTCAAGGCTGAGAGCGTGCCAAACAATCCAGCAGCTCGCTAAAGTTAGACAAGGACAAGGCTCTACACAAGGCATTCTGGTCATGGACACTCAGCGAGCACTTGCTGTTCCGTGAGCAATGTCTCAAGCAAGGTACCCTGAAGGATAATAAATAGTAACCTCTCCCATTGTCTACAGCAAACACCACCCATGGCCACCAGCTCTTACTGTGTGACCACACAAAACCCTGGGATTAAATCCTGATCCCCATATCACACAAGAAGCAAGTGAGTCTAGTTTTAGCGATAAAATACTTAGTTGGAGGGGCAGCTTTAACACATTGAGTGGAATTTAAAGACAGCCAGCCAGTCTCTATATAAACACTCAGCAACAGGATGGCCTTGAGGCCCTGGCAGGCTTTCCAGGGGAAAGGCGTGTCATAATGAGGGGCCAGATTGAGACGTAAGACGTGCTGTGGGGGAGGGGTGGCCTATACAGGGTAGATGACCTCCCAGGGGATTTGATAAAAATACATTGTGAAAACTGGTGCTAAATTGTAGATGATCCTGAAGGAGGGACACAGAAGGGCTTATTAATAAAGCCATCATAGTGTCGTAGTTCCTGACGCTTCACGGCTGAACAGGAGGACAGTTTCCTCAGAACCGAAGCAGGACGGCCTTGGCACAACTGTCCAAGCGCTCCCAAATAATTCAGGGAATCTGTGGGGTGGGGGGAGCTGGAAAAATTGAAATTTCAGAGGCATGTTACAGTAAATTCTAAGGCCGGCAAAATCCTACGCAGAGAACCCTGGGCACCCCCGGAGCTTTCTTTACGCAAAAACCAATGATCTTTTAGAAATGCGCAGAAAAACACAGGGAGAAAAATCTTCCCCAGAAATCTCCCGCGAAGGCTTCAACTTTTCTTCACAGTAAAGTAGCTGATACCTGCTTCTGAGGTCATTGTTGCCAACCTCCTGCCAAGCTTTTGGAAAGCGAAAGCCAGGCAGACCTCAGGCCCTGGTTTGGCTCCTGACCCACACTTCCATCCTTTTGTAACTCCCTCTACTCAACTCCAAATCTGTCTGCGCACGCGCAACGAGGCGGAAGCATGCTAAATGCGAAAGCACAAATTATGTATTGAGAAATCTCTACAATGCCAAATTTTTTTTAGAATAAATATATATATATTTAAGAACTCGCTGTGTTAGGGAAACTGTTTACATATTGAGGCGTTCCTCTTTTTTTGACTGGAACAATAAAAGAATAATTTGATATGGCCTTTGTCTCGTGTGTGTGTGTGTGTGTGTGTCCAAAGAAGTCAACCTATTCTACAGGCAGAGGAAGGAATTCATCTCAGAGTTCAAAGAGCTGCCAAGGGGTCACTCAAAATGCGGACCTTGCACCCAGAATACAAGGACGGCATGGTGATTGTGCGGTATCCCTGCACCACACCGGCCCCATATTTTCCTCTTCCCATCATTCCCTCTGCCTTGTGATGCCTCTTCGGCAAACTACACTGGAATACACCAAGCATTCTCTCTCTCTCTCTCTCTCTCTCTCTCTCTCTCTCTCTCTCTCTCTCCCTCTCCCTCTCCCTCTCCCTCTCCCTCTCCCTCTCCCTCTCTCCCTCTCTCTCTCTTTCTCTAATGGGGGATGAAATATTCCACAAACACTCACTCCCACTACTGAGTTCACATGCGCATTAAACTGCAGACGCGCTCGCCGCCAGCCGGGAATTGTTGTCTTGTGCTTCCTCCCACCTTCTGCAGACAGCGTGTGCCTGACATTTTGACAAAAACACACTACACTGCTAACACCATGGAAGGCCTTTACAGGAACTTCTCTGAAATCGTGAGTTCCTAAGCACTGCTCACTCTGAGACCCGGTCACTTATGAGCGAGAGGATGCATATGCCGGGTCCCTCAGGTCTGCATACGCCCACTGAAGGGTAGACACCGGGAGGGCGTCTGGACAGGGAGCACTCCCATTGATATATATGGTCCTGAGCCGCATCACACAAACACATCTTTTCACACGCTTGCTAGCCTGCTGTATCCATCAGACTTGGTGCCGTTTTGACAGAATTCTCTGACACAGACGGCTTGTGGGGCACAGGTGAGCCCATTTGCAGATCTCTTGATCTGTATTCCAGGCTCGAGGCTCTGAGCCTGTGCTGAAACCTGTGATCATGGTGCGGGGAGTCACAGAGGATCTCTGCTCACTGAAGACGAAGCACAGGTTTCTTGGGAGGGGAGAAATTAAGTTGGGGGATCTTCAGCCAGCCTTTCATCTTGTCCAGAAACAAAATGGAGACTCAGTGAGTATGCTATGTCTAGTTTTATGTCAACTTGAGTCATCTGGAAAGAGGGGACCTCAAATGAGAAAATACATATTCTCACCATACCGGTAGGCAAGTCTGCGATGATGGTACTTTCCTGACTGATAACTGATGTGGGTGGGCCCTTCTGTGAGTACACCATCCAAGAATGGTCGGTACCACCTCTGGTTGGGTGGAGCCTCCAGAGAGGCTCCTGGCACCAAGATCAGAATGAAGTTCTTGGTAGAATGATTGGCCCACACTAGTGACCTTTAGAAACTTGTCTGCCCCTCCCAGAGATACACAGGGATTTCTTGGATCAACCATAACACTAGGTCACCAAGGGTCAATATTACATCTGTTTGTCCTGGCCTGTCTAAGCATACCTAGTCAATGGATATGAGGAACAAATCCACTAAGTATGACAGACAACCTCTGGCATGGCATGCGTTGGGAGGGATATTTAGCATCTTGGCCAGGGTGCCCAGGCATCCTTCTTACAGCAGCATCCTCAGCCCCAGCATGGTGACCACATCATCCTGACTCTGTCCCTAGTTTGTTCCTCTTCACAGGATTCCATCCCCAACTCAGAGGCTTCAAAAAAGCACTTGTTTTTATCACAACTTTCTGCATTGGAAATGTGGGGATGGTGTTCCCGGGAAGTGTATCTCTGAGCTATCAGTGAGGTACTTCATCTTCTTTGAGTTGTTTTTTGTTTCTGCATCCCTGAGGGACTCCAAAAGAATGGGATCTTCACAGAAGGGAAGCCAGGTGGCATCTTCCAACTCAACAGCTTAGCCAGGTGATGATGGCCTTTAATCCAGGACAGGAAGAGGCAGGCCCCAGGTGAGCGGATCCCTGAGTTTGAGGCCAGTCTGGTCTATGGAGAAAGTTCCAGGACAGCCAGAGCTACACAGGAAAATTCTGTCTCAAAAACAAACAAATAAAAAAAAACACACAGTAGCTTCCACAGGACAAGAAACTGAAGCTTCTTGGTCAACTGAAACACAAGGAATGAGCAATCTCTTGCTGAGCTCTGATCTCCACACAGTCAAGTGTGTCTCTGCTACAAAATCACGGCAGCTTGAGTTGCAGAAAGGAACATGCCCGAATCTAGCAGCCTGGTCTGCAACTCCTTGAATCTGACTGTATTAATCATTGTCTTAAGGTTCCGTTGCTGTGATAAAACACATGACTAAAAGCAACTTAGAGAAGTAACAGCTCATTTCATCTCACACTTCCACAACACAGTCTATCGCCGAGGGAAACCAAGGCAGGAACTCAAACAGGGCAGAAACCTGGCGATAGGAGCTGATGCAGGGGCCATGGAGGAGTGCTGCTTACCAGCTTGCTTTTTGTGGCTTGCTCAGCCTGCTTTCTCATATCACCCAGGACCACCAGCCCAGGGTGGCACCACCCACAGTGAGCTGGGTCCTCCCACATCAACCAACAATCAGAAAAATATCCCATAGGCTTGTCTACAGGCCAGTCTGGCGGGGCCATTCTCTCACTATAGGATCCATTTTATCACATGACTCGAATTTGTACTGAGTTCACATAAACTCACCAGCATGGCAACTGTTCTGCTGTTGTGCTAAGATACACCAACAAAAAGCAACTTAAAGGGGAAAGGGGTAAATTTTAGCTCATGGTTTGGAGGGCGACAGTCCATCCTGGTAGGGAAGGCCTGACAGCAAGAGCAAGAAGCTGGCTGATCACATTTACATCCTCACACAGGAAGCAGAGAGAGAACAGGAACTGGGGACAGGCTGTGAAACCTCCAAGGCCAGCCCCAGTGACACACTTCCACCAGCAAGGTCCCACCTCCTGAAGGATCCATAACATTGACAAGTGGCACCAACAAGGGTTTGAACACATGAGCCTATGGAGAACATTTTATATCAAGACCACAACATTGGTGTCTTTGGTCTTTTGTCATCATTCAGGTTTTGTAGGAGGGAAGTTGAGGCAGAGAAGCCACACTGGCCACGGAACTGTGGGTGACAAACAGCTGCTCTTCAGAGTACCTGTCACACAGGGGAACATCCTTGCTGTGACACCTGCAGCAATGAACCACTATGGTGTGTGCTTTGAAGACATTAGCACCTGGGAATCTGCAAACCTGCCAAGCTGGCTTAGTGATTCTTCACTACTATGAGTAAACAGGTGTACAGAAAGTTCTAGTAACCTGCCCTGGGTCTTACAGCTGGGGAGCCAGGACTCCATTGATGTGGGAGGTCCTTCTGTCTATGTGTTGCTTTTATTGGTTAATGAATAAAGAAACTGACTTGGCCTGTTGTGAGGGCAGAACTTAGGTAGGCGGGGAAAACTAAATTGAATGCTAGGAGAAAGAAGGTCAGAGTCAGAGAGAAGCCATGGAGCCCCTGCCAGAGACAGACACTGAGAACTTTACCCAGTAAACACAGCCACGTGGCAATACACAGATTAATGGAGATGGGTCAAATTAAGATGTAAGAGTTAGCCAGTAAGAAGCTAGAGCTAATGAACGAAGCAGTGATTTAAATAATATAGTTTCCGTGTGATTATTTCAAGGATAAGTGGCCAGGAACCAACAAGCAGGCCCCTTACTACACTCCATTCTGCCTACACAGAAACTCAGGCTATCCTCACCATATACATTTAGCCCCTAAAATGTCTAAAACTAGAATTTCCATGTGTTCTATTAACTAGCAGAATTTTCAAGAAATCTTGAATGGCAACAATTTATTTATAAAACGTTCAGATTTGGAACAGTTTCTGGTAAATCAGAATGCCTGGCGATCTCATCTGTGACCACCAATTAAGAGTGGCAGGGTTGATTAAGACAGGCTGATCTGCAAACAGCTTCCTCCAACTATTCCACCAGCAGCTCCTGTGAGCTGGTCACAACCCCTGGCATGGGTGGGTTGGGCCCGATTCAGTTATCCTTTCTGCTCTAAAGTCAGCTCGCATGCCTGACATAGGAGATTGTTCATGGTAGGCTGAGAGATGATAATCTAATGGAACTACAGATCAAGCCTCTGGTCCTTGAAGGAATCTGCCCTGAGAGATGGACCATCTATCTGCCTCTGCGGAGATGTATCACAGTGAGGTTGCTGAAACACCCCAGGGCTCATATTCCATCACAGCGTTCAATCCACACGGACACTGCAGAACACAGCACACCCCCTAAGAGCCTAAAAGGGAGAGAACTTGGCTGCTTGACCCAGGATGCCTCAGGGCTTGGGTGCAGGCAGAATGACTCCAAGAAGATTTTTCTCCAGATTGTTCTGCGTCTAAATGCACCTAAAATAAACAAGCTAAAATAAACGGGATCAGATGCTGAAGTTTGAACCAATACTGGCTACTGAACTGCCCTAGTGCGCTGAGAAAATATACATAAAATTCAGTGAATATATAAAAGCAGTTACGATGAATAAAGAAACAAATTACTCCAGCATTCTTAAAAGGGAATCTAATGAGAAAAAGATGAAATTATACAAAAATAGTTGATCACTAGAAGGGAGAAATTTTCTTTTAATTATTTGAGAAATTCATACATATACACAATGAACTATGATGTCCATCACCTTTTCCCTCCTCCAGCTCCCCCAATCTCCCCACACGTGTCCGTGTCCCAATTTTATGCCCTCCTTTTTTTTTAACACTGACTCCTTTAGTGAGTGCTGCCCATATGTGCACATGAATAGGGCCCTCTGCCGGAATATGAACAACCCACCAGCTGCCGAACTCCCAAAGAAGAAAGATTCCCCATCTGGCCCCCAGTAGGTATCAACATTCAATAGTTCCTCGGTTAGGGCAGAGGTTCATGAGGCCCTCACCCATCTAGACTGGAATTTTGGACTGTGTAAGTCTTATGCCAGCAGCCATGGCCATCATGACTGACATGTGTAGAAGCATGTCATGTCCAGGAGACGGCATGACTGACATGCGCAGAAGCATGCCGCGTCCAGGAGACAGCATTTCAGGCATTCCTCTCTACCCCCTGGGGCTTACCCTCTTCTTGCCTCCTCTTCTGCGACATTCCCTGAGCCTTAGCAGGGAAACTGATACTGATTTCCAAAGTTTGCTGACCTGCTCATTCTGTTTGAGGGCGGGAGCGAGAGAATGAAAGGGGAGAAAAAGCCACAGCTGCGCAAAGGGCTGGCTTTTCACAACCAAGTGGAGCCCATAAGGCCCATAGCAACTAGAACCTTGTGATAGCTATCCCCTGATTGGCCCCATTTCCAAACTATTTGTATGACTACATCCAACCAATCAGGGCCCAGCAAACAATGCTGATGTTCTGTGGCTCCAAGAACAGAAAACCCAACAAGAGCTCACCTAGGAGGAAGATGACTGATGAAGACCCCCACAGCCCAGGCTGCTGTCCCAGCAGGGAGCTGTCTGAGGTCGGCCTCCAGGACTCAACCAGGGACTCATGGGAGGACTCTTCCTGCTACTCCCAGTGGTACCTACGGGCCTGCTTTTCAAGGGATCCTCTCAGCTGGCAACTCAAAGCCTCCTATAGCACTGGGCTACACCTGCCACTCCTGGGATAGGCACAAGACCTCAGATAGCATAGGGCTATCGCATCTGGCACCCCTGAGCTGGGCACTCAAGCCTGCTGAGGGCTGAGCAAGAACACTGCCGACTTCCCTCCACTGGTGCATCCTCTTGCTACCAAGGGTGCAGGAGTTCTCACTTTCCCATCCAAACTGTTATTGCCTTATGCAAGTAAAGTTTAACATTTAACACAGTGTTACTCTTGTCTTCCCTTTGCTATCTGTCCACTGTCCACTCCATTCTTGGAGAGAGGACAAATAGGAATCTCCTTGGAGACAGGAGATGGTCTCCATCTAGTGACCACTTCAATATAACCCATACAAAGAGGGGGAAAGGAGGCAGAAGCTGTCCCTGAAGAGGCCCAGGTGTTAGGAGCTGGAGAGTTGGCTCAATGGTTAAGAACAGCTGTTGTTCTTGCAGACACGGGTGTCTACATGCATGCCGCTATGCTTCCCACAATGAGGGTAATGGACTTAGCCTCTGAAACTTTAAACAAGCCCCCAATTAAACGTTTCCTTTCATAAGAGTTGCCTTGATCATGGTGTTTGGTGTTTTCAAGGACCTAGGCACAATTCAGAAAGAGAGAAAGAGAGCAAGACAGACAGACAGAGAGAGAGAGAGAGAGAGAGAGAGAGAGAGAGAGAGAGAGAGAGAGAGAGAAGAAGAAGAAGAAGGAGGAGGAGGAGGAGGAGGAGGAGGAGGAGAGGAGGAGAAGAGGAGGAGGAGGAGGAGGAGGAGGAGGAGGAGGTAATATTTGGAACTGAAAAACTACAAAGACTGCCATTTCTGTTCACTAGTAGAACTGAAGAAGTTTGGGGGATAATCATATGAGATTATGAAGAAGGAAACATCTTCATCACCTTGAGCTGTTAAGACAAAATTACCACAAATTTCATGACTTAAGCAGCAAACATTTTGCAGAACTAATATTATAAACATGGCCATATTACTGAAAGCAGTCCCACCAAAGTCCCAATAACTTTCTTCAGAGAAATGGGGGGGGTCTTAAAATGCATACAGAAAGCTGGATGTGGTTACAGATCTCTTTAATCCCAGCACTTGGGCAGCAGAAGCAAGTGGATCTTTGTGAATTCTAGGACAGCCTGGTCTAAATATCAAATTCTAGACCAGCCAGGGCTGGACAGTGGGACCCTATCTTTAAAAAGAGTAATTGTTGTTTCCAGAGGCTGTAGTTGTCTTTGCAATGATAGCATGATGTTTTGCAGGCTTGATCAGTCTTGGGGCCCTCATTCAGCCAAGATCCGCCTTCCATGTGCTACTTTGCCCTGAGGACTTGAGTTTCTGGCCCCACATCTAACAGGAAAGATGGCACTGGGTGAAAAACCCCACACTAGGTGCAAAGCTCTACACTGGGAATCCTTTCTAATCCCATCAGCAGGCCCTCATGGAGGTTTGTTAAACTAACATATCTGTGCTTGTACATTTCCATCTAGGTCTACGTGGTCCTAAATGGTCTGCAAAGACGGAGCTGCCTGGATGTCCCTGGATCAGCCTAGCCCGTGTCCGTGCAGTGCTGTGGGGGAATGATGTGGGAGTGTCATATATCAATCTGTTGATTTCATTGGTTAAGTAATAAACACACTGCTTGGCCTCATAGCTTAGAACATAGGTGGGTGGAGTAAACAGAATAGGATGCTGGGAGGAAGAGGAAGTGAGCTTAGACTTGACAGCTCTGCTCTCTGGAGCAGGGACACCAAGCTCCACTCTCCCAGACAGCTCTGACTCAGGATGGACGTAGGCTAGAATCTTCCTGGTAAGCGCACCTTGGGGTGCTTACACACATTATTAGAAATGGGCTAGCCCAGGTGCAAGAATTAGCCTAGAAGAGGCTAGATAGAAATGGGCCAAGCAATGTTTAAATGAATATAGTTTGTGTGTTGTTATTTCGGGGCATAAGCTAGCAGGCGGCCGGGGTGCTGGGGACGCAGCCCCACTGCTCGTATTACTACAGGGGAATGTCCCTGGATCAGCCTAGCCCGTGTCCGTGCAGTGCTGGGGGGGTGGCTCAGACATCTTTGCCTAGAGAGATTTCCTGTCTCAGAACTCCTCTCACCTAGAGGAATGACTTTTCATTCTTCCTGTTGAATTACTTTCAAATCTCTCTTGACAGAGAGATGCAAACATTCTGGCAAGCCCCAATGATCAGACATGGATCCTTAATAGGCATGAAGGTGTTCCCTAGACAGGGCGCCCGCCCTTGCTGATCCTCCCGGCTGTGTGAGAAGCCCCGTGGGCGTCTGTTTGACAGGCTCTGCCAGGAGCTGCAGAGCGGCTTCCTGATGGGGAAGAGTGAATCCTACACACCACTCATTCTTGCAGGTGCAGGATCGTAGGCAGGTTTTGCAAGATGCCAACATCCCCTTGGCACTCTGGGGGGTTCCCCGATGCACACAGAAAAGGGAGCTCATTTTTTGTGTCTGCTGAATTCCGAGTGTGCTTGTAACCTTCCAGTTTACTCTGACCCCCAAATTCCGGCTTCTCACAAGGCTCCTCGCCATCAAGTGACTGATGTCTCTCAAGATTCATTGGTCAGGATCCATACTTCCTCTTGGTCCTAGGCCAGCAGTTTTCTGCTGATAAACTGTGCGGTTTCTTCACTTAATGCTGTGCTCAGAACCCGTTCTTCCCAGTAGCTGCTCCTAAAGCTGTGGGGCAGCCACTCCATTCTCTTGCTTTCTATGATCAGCTTTCCCTAAGCCCTGTGTGAGATGAAGCTCTATGATCAGGACCCTGTGTCCGCAGAGATGTGCATGCGTGTAACTGTCTCTTCTCAAAGAGTGTGTCACCAAATCCTCAGAAATGAGTTTGCTGCAACAAGGCCATTAGTTTTTCACAAGGAATTTTCGGAGCACTCTGGACAATGAATATGAGGGGATCCATCAGGTGGCGATGACAGGGACCCAAGACCAAATCCCAGATGTCTGGGAGCCTCCTAGAGGTAGGGGACACCTGTCTTGTGACTTTTCCTGAGGAGCCATGAACAAATGTCTGTCAGTCCAGATAGGACAATAGCAGCAAACCAGAGGATCCAGCTCAGGCAAGCTTCTAAGGCATTTTCTTCTTTCGTGATCCATGTGGGACAGCCCCATCCACACAGTGGTGCCATCCCTGGGCTGGTGAGCCTGGGTTCTACAGGAAAGTATGTTCTCTGCATCAGCTCCTGCCTCCAGGTTCCTGCCATGTTTGAGCTTCTGTCCTGACTTCCTTCATGACAAACTTTCATAAAAGTGTAAGTCAAATAAACCCTTTCCTCCCCAGCTTGCTTTTGGGCCATGGCATTTCATGGCAGCAGTAGAAACTAAGACACTCTGTCAACCACATTCCCAAGTGCCAGCTGCAGCTCTACAGGCTGACTAAAGAGAACACCAGAGGGAGGGTGCAAAGGTTGGGAGAGGAGGACAGGCCAACTGCTTCCTGTTTGCATTGGCTTTATCCCAGTTGGGTTTTCTTAATCTGGCAAAGGCTTTGTTTCCCTTCAGGTCCCAAGCCAGCCTCACTCCAGCCATCATGAGGCCCCAGGACCAGCTCAGAGAGTGCCTTTCCCCTCCAATCTTATAAAGTTCGTCTTAATAAAAGCAGCCTGTCCCCCAAGCTCAAGGGAGCCAGCCAGCTCCTATGGCCTCCTCCGCGGTTACAGTTCTCTCTCCCTTATAGATGTCTAGCTAAAGACCCTACACCCTTTTAAACACCCTACACCCTTTTAAACACCCTACACCCTTTCAGAACAGCTAATGGCTGTGTAATGACTAGACCTTTCCTCACTCAGGCAGGGAAATTAAATCTCTCTGTAACAAGGACGGCTCCCGTGTGTTGTCTGTGTCTGTGATAAGCACCATGGCCAAAAGCAGCTTAGAGTAGGAAAGGGTTCTCTGGCTTACACCTGTAGGTCATAGTTAATCATTGAAGAAAGTCTGGGCCGGGGCTCAAGGCAGGAATCCAGAGTAAAGACCACGGAGAGTGTGCTGGCCGCCTCACGCTCTTGGCTCACACTCTGGCTCACACTCATCTGCCTTCATCCACCTTTCTTGTGCAGTCCAGATCCGCTTGCGTATGAATGGTGCCACCCACAGGGTACCGGGCCCTCTCACATCAATCATCAATGGAGACAAACATGTCCACAAGCCAATCTCATGGAGGCAATCTTTCAAATGAGGTTCCCTCTTTCCAGGTGATTCTAGATGGTGTCAAGTTGACACTAAAAGCTAACCAGCCCAAAGCCTTCATTATTCAAACAGAACAGAAAACTTCCTTTTGGCTGAAGTCTGACCTTGTGAGCTCATCCCACGGGCCATCACCAGCTCCAGTTCCCAGACCACAGGCAGGGAGGTCACATGGCCTCACGAGATCTATGGACTCTGGGTCTTTCCAGGCTCTAGGGAAATTCTCACCAGGAGTCCCAGGGTTCCATGTGTGGCCTAAGCTCACTGTGGGGAAACTAACTCTCATGACACATGCCTTGATAGTGGTGATGGCACAGAGCAGGCTGACACACAAAAGCACACTTACACCTAATATAACCTAGAGGTCTCACTTCTACTGCTATTTACCCAAATAATAGACTTCCAAAAAGATCTGTTGTAGTAATAGGAGTGGCCGGCTAGCTTATGCCCCAAAATAACAACACACAAATTATATTCTTTTAAACGCTGCTTGGCCCATTAGCTCTAGCCCTTACTGGCTTATTTTGATATCCCCGATCAACCCAACTCTAATAATCTGTGTAGCATCAGTCTTACCGGGAAAGATTCTAGCCTAGGTCCATCCTGGGTCTGAGCTTCATGTGTCTGCCTCAGAAAGCAGAGCTATCACGTCTCTCCGGGAGAGGGGAGCATGGCGTCTCTGAGCTCACTTCTTCTTCCTCCCAGCATTCTGTTCTGTTTACTCCTCCCACCTATGTTTTAACCTATCAGGGCCAAGCAGTTTCTTTATTGCTTCACCAATGGAATCAACAGATTGGTATATTACACTCCCACATCAATCTGTCCTCTTTATTCTTGCTAGCCAAGAATTGGAAACAGCTCAGGTTTCATCCAGTAAGTGAGCTGGTCAATAAACCGCCATTTCTGTGGGGCTAGTGAATCCGGCTAAGCAATGTAGCAGCGGTTCTGACACGGAGAAATACTCACTAACACACTGAACAGAAAAGCATTCGCCAGGCCAGACAGTGGCTGAGAGGTTAAGAGAACACACTGTTCTTCCAGGACGCTAGGCTTGCCTCTCAGAACCCACACTGAACTGTTCCTTGCTGCCTGCAACTCCAGCTCCAGGGGATCCAACACCTTCTGGCCTCAGTTGTCACCTGCACACATGTGGAATGCACTCATGCAGACATTACCCATACATGAATAAAGCAAAGGTAACTCTTAGGGCTGCAGAATGGCTCAGAAGGTAGGAGCTCTGGCTGCTTTCCCAGAGCGTCCAGGATGGGTTCCCAGCCCCCACACAGCAGCAGACAGCCATCAGTAGCTCTAGTTCCAGGAGATCCAATACCTTCTTCTAGCCTCTGCAGACACCAAGCACACAAGTGCACAGACATACATGCAGGAAAAACATCTGTATACATAAAATAAAATATTTTTATTTAATTGTTTTTAAACAAGAAGAGAGCTACCAAATGAACCTATTTACATAAACCTACGGGAGAAAGTCACTCTGTCGCCAGAAACCAGACTGATCGCTTGGGTCCAATGGCGGAGGAAGCTGACAAAGGACACAGGGAATTCTGGACAAGTGATGGGAATATCCTATGTGCCGACTCAGATAATAGGCGCATGGGTATATACATTTCTTAAACCCATCAAACTACATTAAAATGGATGCATCTTATTATATGTAAATAAAGTTAATTAAAAATACACATTTAATTTTTAGCATATCAGAGAACTGTTTGTCATTTAGATGAGCAGAGACCAGGGGCAAGAATCAAAACTCCTGGGCCCAGAGATAGTGCACTGGGTAAAGCACTCGCTGGGTGAGTCTGACAGCCTAAGTTCAGATCCCAAGGAGTCCCGAAAAGCCTGATGTAGGCGGGCAAGCACTGTGTCCAAGCACCACTGCTGGACCAGGCAGAGACTGGGCAGTCTAGAGGTGATGGAGGCAGTAGTAAAGAGAGTCCATCTCAAACAAGGTGGAAGGTGAAGAAAGACACCTCAAGTTCAGCCTCCTATCTCCACACGTGTATAACACACACACACAGATGTGAACACCCTGAAAGCCTAGAGTGCAACCTGGATTTCAACTTGAGATGTGGAATAATTAGGATAGAAATAATAATATTTTAGTGGTGAAGGTGAGTCACGTGAGGCAGCTGATACAGGGACAGAAGGACGCGGGTACTGACAGATGCAGATGAAACGAATGGGCAGCTTTGATGACGGGCTGACACCCCCAGAAACGTCGGCCATGTAGCTCCTGCGTGAGCAGAGAAAGAGAGGCGTTTACTGCTACTGTAAAGACCCTAGTGCAACTCGGCCTGGGGCTGGAAGGAACCCTGAGGGGGAAGGCGATGGAATTCAGCCAACAACTGGGTAAAGAGGAGTGAGAAGACAGCCTAGACTTGAAGGCTGGAATCCCAGTGAAATGGGGGGAGAGAGTGATAACTTATCATTCTGGACCCGCAGGAGTGCAGCCTGGCAGACGCTGAACTCAGGGTACCCACAGGACAAAGGTGATGCCAAGAAGAGCAAAAGGATGGTTGTAAAACACCTGGAGTCGGAAGGCCCTGGAAGCAAGCTTGCTCTTGCTTGTCCTGAGGCAGCTCCCCCCCTCTTCATCTACCAACTCCATTTTGCCTGGAAAGTCAGGTCGGTTGGGTCCCTACGGCAGAGCAGACAGCAAAGACGTCAAGTACCTTACCATCTAACTCCTGGCTCCTGGGATCAGAACAACCTGGATTCAAACTCTAGTTGTATCACATACCTATTGTGCGACCCAGGTTAGCCAACTCTTGAATCTCAGCCCTCAGAGTGAAAGGAGCCGAGGTGCCGCCGCCCCCCCCCCCCCCCCCCCCCCCCCCCCCCCCCCCCCCCCCCCCCCCCCCCCCCCCCCCCCCCCCCCCCCCCCNCCCCCCCCCCCCCCCCGCAGACGCTGCACTCCGCTGGTGACCCACAGCCTCCTTCTCCCCTTATAGGTGGAGCTCCTCTGGGCAGGGAGCTCTTTCCAAACAAGACCTCTGGACTCCAAAACCCACAAACAGACAGTGGAAGAAGGCTGGTGGTGGGAATCCCCAGTTCGGCGGGCTGTGACGTCAAGAAGCACATGTGACTACACACACACACACACACACACACACACACACACACACACTTACCTAATTCTGGGGAGGTTCCCTTTTGGCAAGTTATATCTAATCTAATGAAAAGTATTTGTGAACCCCAGTTCATTGGGCTGTGACGTCAAGATGCACACGTGACACACACACACACACACACACACACACACACACACACACACACAGTGTGGGCAGGGGCGGGGAGTACGACGGCAGTCCGCCACCTTCTTCCGGGAAGGAAACAGCAACCTGCTTGGGGAAGCCACTGGAGTTCCGGCGCAGATCCACCTCCGGGACCCACGGGACACTCAGGTCCTATTGGCATTCTGCAAGAGGACAAGGCATTTGGGACTTCCCCACGATCGCCCGGGGAGGAAGGAGACCGACCGCCACCCTGCGCTGAGTCCACTCCGCCACCGGGACTGCCAATCAGAGCGCCCAGCCAATCGAAGCTGCTGACTGTTGTCACGAGACCCATGGAACAGGACGGGGAAGGGCTCCGGGTTTGGTCCCGCCCTGCCCAGCCCCGGGTGCCTACGCGCCCAGGTGGCAGTGTGCTTTGCAATCACACCCCTAAGAGGGTGAGACTTAGGGGCTCAGAAGGGTGAGAACCTTCCCTGCCCGCATCTAGACTTTTCTTCTCAACCGTGTGGCATCTCCTCACCCGCACACCCCTCCTTGTGTGTGACCTAGTTAGGAGTGGACTGTAGGCTTGTCCAGGAGGTGGCGGCAGTGGACCACCCCCCCCACCCCCCTATCCCACCCCACCCCTGCCTTGCGCCTGACCTGGGTGCTGTTACAGGGCCCTGAAGCTGGAGGAGGAAAGAAGTACGCAGTCCAGAGAAAGTTCTCTAACGGTGGGATTCAAACCAGATCCACCTATCTCTAAAGAAAACCAGTAGCTAGATATAGTCCCACTTGGTGGTCCTTGGGCTGGGCTTGGGGAGGGAGGCGGGTACCCGACTACACCACAGGGAACCTCCCTCACAATCAGCTGCCAGTAATTCCAGGAATGAAGCTACAGGGCCCAGATTACTCCTCAAAGAATGGAATCTAAGCCTTATCTCTGGGATGGTGGCTGTGCTGACTGACCTATTAGCCACAGAGCGCCCTGAGGCTTCCCAGCACCAGCCAGAGCCCACTGTACCGAGCTTTCCCTGTCTTCTTCAGAGGAACTCGGCATGGGTCGTCACAGAGCATCGTGTGCACTGGCTTGAAGTCAACCCCTGCTCCCTCGTGATGTTTTTCCATCCTTTGGTGCCTGGGAAATTAGAATTCCCCGCAGCAGGGCACCAAAATTGAGATGTTCAAGTCCCCTACACAAAATGGTGCAGCATTTACATATAATCTACACATCCTCCCGTACACTTCAGACTGTCTCGAGATCACTTACAGTAACGCAATAATGCTGTGTAGACGTTATCATACTGCGCTGGTCAGGAAGGCTGACAACAGAAGCCCGTGTCTGTTCGGTACAAATCAGACTTCTATTGGCTGTGGTGGTAGCAAGGCTGGGAAGCCAACCCCAATGGCTTGTCCACACAATACCGGCTTTCTGCCCCGGAGTTACTCCTTCTCTCGGGCTCTTGCGACAAAGTCCGAAGGACTTTTAGAAGGTGCCGCTGCTTCTGCGTGTACCCGCGAAGTGAAAAAACTGGGCTAGTTTTGTATCGCTGAGGCACACGACAGCCCACGGACAGCGAACTCCATTGCTTTGAGGCTCTGACTAGGCAGACCATCACAGCAAAGGACAGGGCAGGGCAAAACTGAGCATCCCCATAGCATCCAGGAAGACGGGGGAGGCTAGGGACAAAATGTACCCTTCAAAGGTAAGCCCCATGGTGCCACTCTCTCCACTGAAGCCCCACCTCTGAACACGGCACCAAACCTTCAGCACACAGGCCTTCCTCACAGGACCTTTCTATCTAACCCGTTCTTTTCTTTGAATGTTGTTTTTCTAATTATATGTTATATATATAACGTATATAACATATATAATATATATAACATATAATATATGTTATATAAATATATAAGATCTTATTAAGTGAAAATACTAGTCGGTGTCAATGAGATAGAAAAGCCTCCCAAAGTGCATCACAAAGATGACAAAGTCGCTTTGTCCTCTGGGAGGGAGTATGTCTGGGTCAAGAACGGATTCTTAACCCTGCAAGTAGCTGTTTCTCAAGAGCACAACACTTTTTATCTGAGAAAAAAAAAGCGGCCCTGCTAGGCTTTATTGTGGACTCGTTTCCCAGCAATCCTGGTTCTTCTAGAATACCGCCAAAGCCTCTTACACAATGCGCCTGCTTCCTACCCTCCTTGGCATTGTGGATTGTGGACTGGCAGAGGTCACTGTATACACTGTTAATTACCACGTTTAGATTAGCGTAGTGTCTTAACTAGGCTTTCTACTGCTGGGAACACCATGACCTAAAGTAAAGCCAGGGAAGAAGGGGTTCATTTGGCTGGCACTTCCACACTGTACCCCATCACTGAAGGGAGTCAGGGCAGGAACGCAGCCAGGGCAGGAATCAGGAGGCAGGAGCTGATGCAGAGGCCATGGAGGGGTTCTGCTTACTGGTTTGTTCCCCAGGGTTTGTTCAGCCTGCTTTTTTATAGAACCCAGAGCCACCAACCCAGGCGTGGTACCACCCACAATGGGCTGGGCCCTCCCCCATGAATCACTAATTAAGAAAATGCCTGACACTCTTGCCCACAGCTGGATCTTATGGAGGCCTCTCCTCAATTCAGGTTCCCTCCTCTCAGGTGGCTTTAGGTTCTCTCAAACTGACATGAAAGTCTCCAGCGCATATTGGAAGAAACGGGGTCCACGCTTGCTTCGCTTTTGTTGACTCTCTTCTGGCTTCCCTCCCCCCATTCCCTGCCCACCTCCTGTTGGGCTCCCCCAGTAGCCCCTTCTGGTTTGGAGCCATGTGAATTCTGGAAGCCTCTGCCCACCCACCCTTTACGAACTCTTTTCCCCCTTTCTTGGTTCCTTTCTACTTTCACGACCTGCATTTCCTCTCTCTCTCTCTCTCTCTCTCTCTCTCTCTCTCTCTCTCTCTCTCTCTCTCTCTCTCTCTCTCTCTCTCTCTCTTCCTTTCTCTCTCTCTCTGTAGCTCTCCCTCTCTCTTCTAGGTATCTCCCCCTGAGGCTTCTTCACTTTCTCTCTCTTTCTCTCTCTCTCTTTCAGAAACACAATAATTAAGTGGGGTTGTGTGAAATTTTGAAACGCCTCACAGTGAAGAGTAAAGAGTCAACTACAGAGTAGAGACAAATCTTTACCAGCTATAATTCAGGCACACAATTAACATAAGGGACTTCAAAAATTAAACACCCAACAAACCTTCCAGCCAGTATCAAGCTGCATGAGATGAACAGAGAGCCCTTAAAAGAAGAAATATGAGCTGTCAGTGGGTGGTTCCCAGTGTTCAACACCCTCACCCATCAGGGAAAGACAAAACTATGTTGAGGTTTTTACCTCACTCCAGTCAGAATGGCTAAAATCAAGGTGGGAAAGACAACAAACATGGCTGAAGCTATAAAGAAGGGCCCTAGAACAAAGTCCGTGACGTGCAAACTGGTGCGGCCACTGTGGAAATCAGTGCAGAGGTTCCTCAAAAATCCAAAAATAGAGCCACCGTATGGCCCAGCTGCCACTCCTGGGCACACACCCAAAGGGCTCGAGTGCTGTCGCGGAGACACCTGTACACACGTGCTCATCGCTGCACGAGTCACAGAGTGAGAGAACAGAACCCTCCGCCTCGCCGACGTCTGTCTCAGTAACCTTTCTCACTGGCGTGCCCAAACAGGCAACTCCAGAAAGAAAGGGTTCCTTCTGGCCCACAAGCGGAAGTGGCAAGGGCTTGAGGCAGCCAGTCACACGGTATCCAACTGGGAAATGGAAGGATCAATGTGTCTGTCACTCAACTCACGCCGCCCACTTTGAACAAGCCATGGTCCTCTGCCTAGGGAACAGTCTCACCCGCAGCTAAGGTGGGTCTTCCCACATCAGCACAGTCAGGATAAGCCCCCACAGGCTCACCCAGAGGCCTGTCTCCCAGGCTTCTGACCAGCCGGGTGGAATCAGGCATCTCTGGCTTCTCCCTGTCTACTCTTTGCTTCTCTCTCCTCTTTGCTCTCTCCTGCCCCCAGCCTGAGCTGTGGGTTTCCCAGAAGACAGCGGAGCCCTAGCAGAGGCACAGCCAGCGGACTTTGAGGGGGGCTCCTTCCAGAGAATCACAGGGCTTCCGTTAAGGCCCCACCTTCTGGCAGTACCCCAGCTCTTCACAGGTGCCCCAAGCTGGTGCTGATGCATTTAACATGTGAGCCACCAACAGGCACCTGAGATCCAAACCACAACAAATACAAACATTTACACCAACTTCGAGAGTACAACAATTGAGAAGGTTGTTCAGCATGAGCCACCCAACCTATCCTTCACACCATCGCTGGTCCATCTTCCCCAGGACCCAGAATCCCCATCTCACAGTGCACTCCATGGGGAAGGCATCCCCTCCAGCTGTGTGCTGCCTTCTACAACGGTTAGAATTCAGCTGTCCGGCTCGCTTGCCGTGAGCACCTGTTGTCACCTGTGCACCGAACAGGGCGGGACACTCTGCAAAGATAGCCACAGAGCACGCGATGTCAGCTGCTGAGAGAGACATATCAGAGCTCTGAGAGCAGGGGCATTTAAGAGCACGTGTGCCCCGGTCCTTCCTGGGGCCTCGCCTCACTATATAAGGCTGTGCACTGATCCTTCCTGGGGCCTCGCCTCACTATATAAGGCTGTGCCCCGGTCCTTCCTGGGGCCTCGCCTCACTATATAAGGCTGTGCACTGATCCTTCCTGGGGCCTCGCCTCACTATATAAGGCTGTGCACCCACGAGCACATTCAAGCCTTCAGAATCATCAGCAGGATTTGACACCGCTATCTTTGGAAACAGCGTGTGCCTTTCGAGCCCACCTGGGGTTATCTGTGGGCAGTGCACTCGCCTTATAAAGAGACACACATGGCCACGCCACTCAGACCAAAGGAATTCAGACACATTGCCTCAGAACTCCAAAAATAATACGCCCCCATTTAGGGACTGCAGGGGGAGAGGCTTGGAGCTCAGCTCCACTTGCTAGGATGCGGCAATAAATAAAAAAAAATAAAATAAAAAATTAAAAAAAAACAATCTAGGGAGTATGTATGCTAACAAATACATAACCTACTTCCTCCACCTAGGGGTTGGAAACCATGTGTCCATCAGAAGGGCTGGACTTCTGCAATTAGCAGCTCCTGCAGCTGTGGGTGCTGGTGGACCACAGAACACACTTTAATACCCTCAAACACAGAACCTAAAGTGCAGCCCTCTGAAGGCTACTAAGGAAGAGAAGTAGACAGGGATTCTTGAGAGGCGAGGGGTTAAACAATGTCTGGGTCAACCTTTGCACACTCCTGTCCATCAGGACGTGAACTCTGATTTCCAACACGCCGATCAGAAGTCCCTTGTCACGCCAGGCTGTGACTCGGGTCGGGGAATCACCCAGCCCTCAGCAGAGAAGCTTCTCCCTGCAGCAGATGGAACTAACACAGAGACCCACAACCAGACAGTGCAGGGAGGGAGAGACCTAGGAGCACCTAGCCCTAAACGGGGTCTTCATCAGAGCCCTCTCCTCAGGGCTCAGGGAATCTCCACAGGAGAGGCTGTGAGAGCAAGAGGGAATGGAGTCTGCCAGATCCCATAGGACGGATGCATGTATGAACTCGGATGCACGTATGAACTCGGATGCACGTATGAACTCATGCTGGCGGCGTGCAGAAGACAAGCCGGAGAGGGTCAACCAGACAGGGTCCCAGCACTGAGAGGAGCAGAGAGTCCACCCCTACCAAGAAGCTGTTTGCGCCTGATAGGAGCTGGGGAGCACATCAGTTTCCCCAGGGGAGTGCACTGGCTGTACTGACACACTCCAGGGCTGCCCAACCCAAAACAGACTTCCATGTCTTTTGTGGGTGAGTGTTGTTTGCTTTGGTATATTTTACCTTATTGATTTTTCTTTAGGATTTTGTTTGGATTTCTGGGGTTTTTTTTGTTGTTGTTATTTTATTTAAGTGTTTTGTTTTTTGAGAGAGAGAGAGAGAGAGAGAGAGAGAGAAAACATAAAGTTGGTTGGATAGGGAGGTGGGGAGAATCTGGAAGGAGTTGGTGGAGAGAAAAGAATATAATCAAAAGATATTGTATGAAAAACTTTTAATAACTGTTTCTAATTCCCTAGGGCAGAGGTTCTCAACCTTCCTGATGCTGCAAACTTTCGGCATAGTTCCTTGTGTCGTGGTGATCCCAACTGTAAAAATATTTTCATTGCTACTTCATAACTGTAATTTTGCTGCTGTTATGAACTGTAAATACCTGTGTTTTCCAGTGGTCTCAGCGACCCCTGTGAAAGGTCGAGATGCACAGGTTGAGAACCACTGCCCTAGATCAAATGTCCCTTTCTTTTATCCTCTCAGTGACAATCAGCTGGTATTCGCAATAAAACTACACGTGAGGAAAAAAAGAATCATGCTATGAATATATAGTCAGTCACAAATATTCTCTAAAATATAGATCTCTAATGTTAGAGTGACCATTCACAAGTGCAGATGGGTGCCCCTACACTCTTGGCCTCTGTGGTGGTTTGCATAGGAATGCCCCCCACAGACTCATGTGTGGGCAGACTTTGTGATTTAGATGCTCAAGCTAGGAGGCCTAGTGGGACAGTCTCCTGGTGCCTGTGGATCAAGACGTAGAGCTCTCAGCTCCTTCTCCAGCACCATGTCTGCCTGCACAGTGCCATGCTTCTCACCGTGATGATAATAAACTAAACCTCTGAACTGTAAGCCAACATCCATTAAATGTTTTCCTTTATGAGAGTTGCCATGGCCTCTTCACAGCCAATAAAGCCCTAACTAAGACAGCCTCCGTGTCGTCTGCAGGAAATGGAAAATGAGGTTCTCCGTCCGGTACATGTCATTGAGTTTCGTTTACAGCAGGCTCACCCTTGTGTCCCTACCCAGGGTGCTCCAGGCTCCGATGCACCCCTTTTGACAGACACCTGGCCCATGCTTGCATGCCCAACACAAGCAGAAACAGCAGCTCACACGCCTGTGTCCAGCAGCACACGGGAAGATGCTCTGTGCCAAGTGTGGCAGGAACTGGAAAGCCAGCTCCCTGGGTTTATAGCCTACAAAATGTTAAGCCAAAAACTCAGGTGTGGCTCTCCACGCCAGATTTCCAGGGCCCTGCATTTGACAAACACCTTCCTAAGTTTTCACAAGGAGTTCTCAAGGGGGCAGGGCCACAGCACAGAGCATACGCTGGAATAACTACATTCTCATAACAAGGCACAGGGTGACTGACAACGTGTTTGCAGTGAACTGTATGTAAGTGACAACATGGGCCGGTGTGGTGTTAAATCCCATCAGCCACTCCCCAGAGCCCCTTTCCCGAAAAGAATCCCAATCTGGGGTGTGTGCTTGCTGTAGTAACTGATGCCTTCTAGAACAAACCCGTGCTGGGCTAATTACAGTTTCTATTTTTAAATGCATCTCCATTCTTCTCCTCCAGCCCAGCGCTGCTCCAGGACACCAGCAATAAAATACCATTACTGCTAACGGCACAGCCTGTGCTGGCTCAAAATAACTTGTTTGCAGCCCACTGGGAGGCCCCTGTGCCCCGGCACACAAAGACCCAATATGTGCCTTCGAAGGAGCCCTACGCGAAGACATACAGTGGCACAGAGCTCTAGGACGATGTCCCACTTAGGACCTCCCAGGGTCCAAGAGTGAATCCCTCCCAGAGGCCACCACACTGCTTCCCGGTGGGTCTGTGGGGACAGGCCATGACATGTGTGTATATCATCTCTCTAGAGCCTGCTGGGCTGTGTCAGAGGGAGCCATGGCACAGAAGAGCCTTCTAACAGCTGCTCAGGCATTGGTCTGAAAGCAGAGTCCCAGCAGCACCACCTGATGTCTGTCCTTTCCACCACAGGAATGAGCGGGGCTGACGGACAAGGCCACCAAGTGAGAACTGGCTCTCTATGGCAGGCCACTCAGCAGCGCCATTCACTGGCTTCCTGGCCTTGGGCTGTTGCATCAAAGGGACAAAATGACAGAGTAGGTGTAGGTGACAGAGCTGTCTTCTTTAACTGCTCCGAGGGATTTACATCTGACTTCGGCAGTATCACAGGGCTGTGCTCCTCACCAGATTCGCCCTCCAGTCCAGGCGTCTGTGGACACTTCCCCAGTGTCTGCCTTCCCTTCATATGCATCCTTCCTGGAATGTCCAGACGCCACTTCTACAAAGAGACCAAGCACCCTGGATTAGGATCCACCCGAACCCATTGTGGTCCATTGCCATGCAGTAGTCTAAGCCTGGGTCCTTTGCTCCATCTCGTGTGTCTCAGGATCTATTCAGCAAGGTGCTCTGAAAGGACGGGAGAGTCTAGCAGAGTGCCTGCCAAGGTTCCATGCCTGTGACATCGCTCTACCGTGAAGTCTGTGCAGACCCACTTAGCCCCTGACGCTAAGCCTGGGGGTTCCCTGCACAATCTTCCTTTTCTCTCCACCAGAGTGAGCTCAGATGTGCAGAGGGGATGCAGAGGATCCCAGCCTAGAGCCCCCTTCAAAGACACCAGGGAGCCCGTTTACATGAGAGATGGCGCTTGGTCCCTGCCGTATTGAAACTCAGAATATGTTTGAATTTTAAAAAATTCAGTGCACATATACATGACATTCCTATGAAAAATAACTTCAATCTGCAGAGGAAAAGAAAAGCTTCAAGCGTGGCATTAAGTGTCAGACGATTCCAGGTCTCGCTTCTGTGGTCAGCTGTTCCTCTGTCACATGACATAGATTCCCTGAAAACATGCACAAGAGGGAAGAGAGTGGAACGGCCTTACCATGAAGAAAGCATTTGCACACCACAGAAGCCTTGGAAGAAGCTCGGGGGACTCAGGAGTGCCCGAGACCATGACCTCAGACCATTAGTGTGTCCTTAGGCAGGGGTCATACCAACTCCATGGTCCCAGCAGGGGCAGCGACTCTTAGAGAGGGTGGGCTTGGCACAGGAAGGCACAGTGAACCAACCATGCGAGGACACCGATCAGGGCCATCCTAGTCAAAGAGAAAAATGTATGCCTCAGATGTTAGGAGAAAACCCCAAGTCTGAGCAAATAGAGGACACTTAAATTCATGTCAAAGCTAGGGACTTTGAATCCTCAACCTCCTGACCTCAGTTTACATGGGGAGTCTGTAACCCCGGACTAGGGAATGAGAGATAGCCGAGAGAACACCTGAAGCTCATTGGCCAGTGAGTCTAACTGGTGCCCTCGCAAAGGTGCCTTCACACAGGTGCCCTCACACACTTGTGCCCTATCACAGAGGTGCTCTCACACACAGGTGCCTTGTCACACAGGTGCACTCACACCCAGGTGTCCTCACAACCAGATGCAATCACACCCAGGTGCACTCACGCCAGAACGTACATGCGCATACACTAACACTACCAACACCTATACACAGCACTGGAAAGATAGTTAAAAACACACACTGCTCTTGCACTAGTCCCAATTCAGTTCCTACAGCCCATCAGGTGGCTCACAACTGCGTGTAACCGCAGCTCCAGGAAGTCTGATGCCCTCAAGTGGCCTCCGAAATCCCTGCACTTATATGTGTATCCCTACACAAAGATGCATAATAAACACGTAATCCCTTCGTCATTTGTTAGTTCTGTGATGGAGGAAGGTCATTGGTTCATTAATAAAGAAACTGCTTGGCCCTGATGGGTTAGAACATTGGTGGGTGGAGTTAACAGAACAGAATGCTGGGAGGAAGAGGAACTGAGCTCAGATGCCAGGCCGCTGCTCTCTGAGGCAGACGCGATGAAGCTCTGAGCCAGGATGGACGTAGGCCAGAATCTTCCGGGTAAGCGCATCCCTCGGTGCTACACACATTAATAGAAATAGGCCAGGCACTGTTTAAATGAATACAGTTTGTGTGTTGTTATTTCGGGGCATAAGCTAGCCAGGCGGCTGGGAGCAGGGCAGCAGGAATGCAACCCGCAGCTCCTTCAACAGTTCTGCTTTTCCTAGTCAGTTCCAAGGTTCTCAGCAGGAAGCAATGGCCGGCTTCTCAGTAGGTGCACAGCCCGCAGTCCCCAGCACAGAACCCTCCTGGGGCTTGCAAAGTCTCTTGCTCTTCCAGCCCACTGCCTCTACCCACCCCACCCCCTCTGCCACTGTCTGTCTTTCTCCACCGCCCACTGTTGTCCTCCTCTCCCTCCCACTGACTTCGGGTACCTGGGTCATGGCTTCCCAGAGCATTCCAAAGGGAAAAGCGCTGAACCCCATGGATGGAAAAGAGCTGACTTATGTCTGCAAATTTCATAAAGAAGCAATGGATGTCCTTCAAGTCTACTTTTAATTCTTAATTCTATATAAAATGTTTGTGTTGGGAATGTTTTAATAGAAACTGCCAGTACTATGTAATGTGATATGTGATCAAGGGAGTAATTTCCTTACCTCTATTTGTGTGTGTGTGTCACAGTGCGCATGTGGAGGTCAGAGGATGACTTGAAGGAGTCCATTCTCTCCTGTGTGTGTCCCAGGGAGGGAACTCAGGTCTTCAGGATTGCAACCAGCTCCTTCACCATCGAGCTGGCCCTTGGACGGGTTCCTTTTTAACAAATATTTGAAATGTAAAGAGCAAGAGGGGCCAGGGCTGTGGCTCAGCTGTAACAAGATTGTTCCACGTGATAGAATCTTGGGGGGGGCTTCACTGCCCCCCTCACAGTACAACGCTGAGTGGGAGTCTGGAGATCTGTGAACAAAGGGTTCAAAGGGACTTCAAGCTGGTCGCGTGCTTGCCTGACATCCTGGAAGGCATGGTGGCACACATCAGCAATCCCCGCACTCCAGGGGCAGAGGCAGGAAGATCGTAAATTTAAGCTTGGCTACAACTCAAGACCAGTCCAGGCTAAAAGAGAGGAGAGGAGGGGGCTAAGAAAGAGAAGAGGGGAGGGAGGGAAGAGGAGGGCAAAAGGAGGCCCCTGCCAGTGGCATTCATTCCTTAATACAGGAAGATGGAAGAAGCCCCAAACTGAAAAGCAAATTTGAGATAAAATGTTTAAAACAGATTATTAATTCCAGATGCTGGGAAGCAGTAAAACATGATTGTCATGATTGCAAAAAATTGACAGACTCTGAAACCATGAGGATAGTCTGTCCAAACTCTTCACTGAACAAAGGGGGAAACTGAGGCCTGAGAGGTAAATCAACGGGGGGGGGGGGGGGCACCAGACTGCCCTTCTCTGTCACTGGTGCCTTCACTGTCCTGGGGAAATTCCGATTCCCCTGAGACTGTCTCCACCGTGAGGCGCTTTAGAGCTGAGAACTTACCAAGCTCACATGGAACAATTGACGAGCATTGGCTGATGGTTTGTGAGTGGATTTCTTACTTTTTCCCACGTAGATTCATCCAGATAACTTGTTCCATGACCGGGAGGAAGGCGGTCCGGGTTTCCTGGTACGAGACGTCTCAATAATCCCATGTGCCCCCTGTTCTCGGAGCCCTTGACAGACGCAAGCTAGAGAGGCCTGTCCTCCCGCCTGTGAATAGCCCGGCAAAGAGCTCCGAACGGCCTGGCCCATTAATCAGGCCAAGTCATAAATTTCCCGCCTCATTGCCCGTGGAGAATCCTTCCGGAAGACATCAGGCTGCAGAAGCTGTGGAGCCCTGGCAGGGGATGGGCATCTGGGGTCCGTGTCCCCTGCGTATCAGAAAGGCTCAGCGAGTGGACCTCGAGGGGCAGTCTAGACCCCGAGGTACTTGCTCTTTATGCCGTGTGACCTTCGACAAGCCTCTTGACCGCTCTTGACTCTTCATTCATAAAACAGATAGATGGTCTGGCGGACTAGAGAGGTGGCTCGGTGGTTAAAAGCATTGAGGGGCAGGTCTTTCAGAGGACCTGGGTCGAGTCCCAGCATCCACACTGTGGCTCACAGCATTTGTAACTCTGGTTCCAGGGAATCTGATGCCCTTTTCTGAGTGCTGGCACTCTGGCACTAAATGGTACTTAGACACACACATGAAACACCTATACACAGAAAATAATAAAACTCATTTTGAAAAAACTCGGGTTGTTTGGAAGGCAAGTAAGATAGATTATATGAACTAGGAAGTGATATTAAAAATTTTGGGTAAAAGAAATAGATCAACCTAGACCACAAGCCAGTTTCACCCAAAAACCTCCGCCCTGGCATTGCTGGCATTGCCCTGGTTTGCTGGGAATAAGGCCCCGCCCTTTCCACCTACGTAACTAAAGCACCATTGGACCAAGGTGTGCCAGCATGAGGACGTCTCAACATCCAAAGGGCCTGGAACTCGCTATGAACCAAATCTATTTCTGCTTTTTCTCTGAAAAGCGAAACCAAGCAGGACACACACGCACAGAGGACCCTGGCGAGCTGCCGAGGCTGCGTCCTGAGTCGGCCGGTTCTCAGCATCCCCGCCAGGGGGCGCTGCGGTCTCCGCTGTGCTCCTCGCAGGGCGTGGCTCCCCCGGCTGCCTTGCTGGTGATCAGGTACGTTGGGGGTGTGTATGTGCCAAGGCTCAGGGTATGTGGCAGGTACCAAGCCCCAGCTGCTGCCGGTTTCCAGGGGAAGGTTGTCATACCTGTACAATTCGCATGTGCTATCCTAAGGCTTCAGCCTGAAACCGCATGGGCTCCTGATCATGCCGAAAAGTCCAAACTCCTTGCAGGGCTGTTTCTGCTGCGGTTCCTTGCAAGGATGCTTCGTTGCTCCTCACACTGTAACACCCTATTTTTGGCCAGATCGCTGCATCTCTGAGGTAAATCCACAGCGATGATCCAGGTAGCCATCCTGGACCAAAAAGGGGCTTCCATCCATCCTAATCTTGGGCGGGGGGGGGGGGGGCAGATTATGACATGAAATTTTGAAAATTTTGGTAATTTCACAGGTAGGTGTTTGTGTGTCTGTGTTAATTTCACAGTAAGTGATACATATTTGATGGTTGACAGTGTAGCTCAGAGGTAGGGCTTGTGACTAGCATGTGCCAGGCTCTAGGTTCAATCCCTAGTACCAACAAAAGAATACATTAATGAAATAAAATCGCGATGCATAGACGAGTGTTTAACTTGGCTTGGAGAACGTGCACGAGTTCATTTCCAAGACAGATTTGTGCATGCCCGTGACTGTCAGAACAGCAGCTTCATCCTTTGCTGATTTTTTTTTTTTCTCTTTGGAGACAGGGTCTTAAGGTGTAGCCTTGGTTCACTAGTAGAGCAGTGTGGAACTCAGGTATCTTCCTGTCTCTGCCTCAAAGTGCTGAGAGCAAAGGTGTGGCCACCACATCCTCAGCATCATCTGGTGGGAGGTCTCTAATCCTAGCCCTTCTCCGAGGATATAGTGTCTGTCTGTCTGTCTGTCAGGGTCTCTCTGTCTGTCTCTGTCTGTCTCTGTCTATCTCTGTCTGTCTCTGTCTGTCTCTGTCTCTGTCTCTGTCTCTCTCTCTCTCTCTCTCTCTCTCTCTCACACACACACACACACACACAATGCTCATATACAAATGAAGACACTTGGGAGGCAGGAGGACCTGGAATTCAAAGCTCGTCTGGGCTATACGAAACTCTATCTCAAGTTCTTTCCTAATGAGGGGGGAGCTGGCATGTGGATTGACTGGAAGCTGCGCTTGCCCTAGCACACAGATTGCCCTTGGCTAAGTCTCCTGCAGCACAAAACTGGGTGTGATGGTGTGTACCCATAAGCCCAGCCCTGGGGAAGAGAAGGCAGGAGAATCATGAGTTCAAGGTCATCCTCAGCCACAAACAAATTCACAATCAGCCCAAAAAAGGCCTCAAAAATGAAATAAATGAGCAATAAACAAGTGAATAATAAATTAAAAACTTTAAGTAGCATCATACTATAGTTTAAATCTGCATACTAGCGATTCTTGACACTTTGAGCTGTTTCAAGGCATCTCTGATAGAGAACACAGATACAAAGTCATTATTCTCACCAAATCATGTAGCCCCAAGCTTGCCATTCCTGGCTTTTTATGCACTAAAACAATATCCTGGCACGGCACACGTCAATTAGCAAGAAAAGTTAACAATAAGCAGGTTACAGAAGCCAAGAAAGCAAAGTTGATACACTGAGGGACTTTCCTAGAGCTGTGGACTAGGACGGACTCAGTCTTTGCTCTCATTTTGGCGGGTGAGTTCTTAGGTCACAATAGTGCCTCCAACACAGCCTCGGCTGTCCTAAGCTCTGGGGGCTCTCACAGGGCTTCTCGAAGACTCCACTCCACTTGGAACCGGGCCAATGAAGTCTCCCCCACCGCCCCCCCCCCAGTTGGGTTACTTTATCTCAAAGCTTTTTCTGCAAGTGTTACCTTATTTTTCCAATGAAGTATCCCCCCCCACCCCCAAGCTGGGTTACTTTATTCTAGAAGTGTTACCTTATTGTTTTCTTCTTCTATCATGTTATACTTCTGTGACGAGAATCCAATCCAAGCCCGGCGGGAGATAACGTTGGGGTTCCCTGTCCTGTGGCCACCCAGCTGCTTTGGTGGCCCCAGTTGGCACGGCCACTTCTCTCTGCTTTCCCAACTATCTTTGCAACAATTCCTGACACAGGAGCCAGTGGCTCCATTTCTTGATTCCACACCAACAACCTGTTTGCCTCATTCTCTACCAATCCTCACCATCTCAACTGCTCTGTGCATGTTTACAGAAAATTTCAAAATTGGATTGTGTCACACAGTTCTGCACATTCTTTTTTTTTAAAAGATTTATTTATTGTGTATACAGTGTTCTGTCTGCATTGCACCAGCAGGACAGAAAAAGGCACCAGAACTTACTACAGATGGTTGTGAGCCACCACGTGGGTGCTGGGAATTTAACTCAGGACCTCAGGAAGAGCAGCCAGTGCTCTTAACCACTGAGCCATCTCTCCAGTCCCTAAAATTATTTTATGTGTATGAATGTTTTACTTGCATGTATGTCTGTGTACCACATTGTGCAGTGCCCAGTGAGGTCAAAGAATCTCCTGGAATTGAGGTTACAAACAGCTGTGAGATGCTTTAAGGGTGCTGGGAATCGAACCCTGAGGCCAGTTTCCACCACCCAAAGTACCCAAGCCAGGCAGCCAGAGCACAACTGCCTGAAACTCCTGCAGCAATGAAACTGATGTTCTCTTCTGGCCTCTGAGGGTACCTGCACACATGTGGCACACACACCATGCATACACGCGTGCACAAACACACACATATGAATAAATATATTTAATTGCAAATAATTCATGAAAAATCTAAAAAAACACATGAGTATTTATACGACCCTGAAGTAGGGCAAAAGTCTGTTTTAGCAAGATAGAAAAGGCAAAAGTCATGAAGGAAATAATTGACATTTAATTATGTAAAAGTGCAAAATACACATAGATGAAAGATACTGTAGAGAGCCCGGGCTGTGGCCCAGCTATTGGGGGCCTGCCGCCCACACGCAAAGCCCAAGGTTCGGTCCCCAGCACTGCACAAACAACCTACAACCCTAGCACTGGGAAGGTAGAAGCAGGAAGATCACAAGTTCAAGATCATCCTCACTAATAGTGAGTTCAGCCAGCCTCGGAAACATAGGACCCTGTCTTTAAAACAAACAAACTAGAAACCTGAACACCAGATATTTGAAGCCTGTCTGCATGAGGTGGATACGGCAGCGCTTAAAGGCGTGGGGAGACAGAAGGGAGATGGTTTCTGGGCACCAGTATCGTCTGTGTCTATAAGTAAGGGTGTCTACAAAAGTCTTCGACCTTTCTATGTGTACTAAATATTTTGCAATAATTTTAAAATAATAAAAGCAAAAAAAAAATCAAAAAGAAAAACCCGACAGGAAACTGTCAGGCTGTCCAAGGACATTCTTATCACTTGCCAGTTAAAGCAGAGCTGGCAGCAGAGGCAGGGACTGGGCTGCCCAGCACAGTCATCGACAGCTTTGGGGGCCACTGGAGATATTGTGTGCGTCAGTTATAACGCACAATCTAGAACATCTGCACCTTTAAAAATCAGCCTTGAGCTTACTTATTCTAGATTAGCGCATCCCCATAAATGAATCTTCAACATTTTGATAGTCTAATACATTAAAAAAAACACTATGAGCAATCAGTGTCCCTCAAGAGGACTTGTATACATAATATCACTAGCTACTTTTTATTGCTGTGATAAACACTGTAACCAGATGATGGAGGAAGGTCATTGGTTAATTAATAAACTGCTTGGCCCTGATAGGTTAGAACATAGGTGGGTGGAGTAAACAGAACAGAATGCTGGAAGGAAGAGGAAGTGAGCTCAGACACCATGCTCCCCTCTCCTGGGCAGACGCGATGAAGCTCTGACCCAGGATGGATGTAGGCTAGAATCTTCCCGGTAAGCACACCTTGGTGCTACACACATTAATAGAAATGGGCCAGGCAGTGTTTAAATGAATACAGTTTGTGTGTTGTTATTTCGGGGTATAAGCTAGCCAGGCGGCCAGGAGCCAGGCTGTGGGAAGAGGCCCGCAGCTCTTACTACAACCAGAAGTAACTTAGAGAAGAAGTTTCCTTTGGCATAGGATCCCATGGGGAGTCCATAGTGATGCAGAGGTGTGGCACCGGGAAGCGGAGCAGGAAGCTGAGTGCATCTGCAAACATAAACAGGCACAGAGACACTGAACCAGAGTGAGACAACCCTCTATGCCCTCACAAACCACCCTCCATGGAGTACTTCCCCAACAAGGCTGGCTTGGAGCTTAGGGAGGGATGGACAGCTCTTCCTGACACCCTCCCAGCCCCCGGCTGAGAAACAGAATTCCACAGTGAAGTCAGTTATCATTCATCTGTGACAAGGGAAGAGCGACTCAAGGCAGCATCAAGAGCCCAGAGAACCAAACCGTGGTGGCCTCTGCTCCTGTCACGATGCAGTTCCCTCCCCCGCTGAACGGGGCTGCAGCAATGACGAGTCAAGCGTAAGTCACAGCAGTGTGGTGGCTTTGGGCCCCACGCTCTTACATTAGTCCATCTGGCATCAAGGAGGTGTGGTGTCCCTGGTGCGGAGACCCGGCAGAGATGGGATAGAGAGATGGACTGTCTGGTTTTGTGGCAGGCTGGGAATGTAGCTCAGTCAGGAGAGTGCTGGGCTGCACACTGAGACCCCTGGCACAGCATAAACCAGGCTCGGTGGTATAAGCCCCAGACTCAGGAGATCATCCTTTGCTAAATAAGGAATTCAAAGGCAGTCTGGGCTACGCAGGACTCCTTTTCAAAACACAAAACAAGACAGGAGCACATGGTGAGGGACAGAGGCTGCTGGAGACAGGCAGCGGCCTGTGAGGAGATCTTAGGTGATGATACACCAACCCCAGTCAAGCCATATGGGAAGAGTACAGAGCACATTCGGGAAGACAAGGATCTCAGAAAATGAGATCGATATTGTAGCATGGTTAATAAAAACCCAGAGACAAAAATTGGGGTTCAACCCAAAGGTCAGAAAAGCTAAAATAGCCAGCCACTGGCTCTTACCACTATCTCAGTTCGAAATGGTGACCTTGCCTCCAGGAATCTCAGAATGAGACTGTGACTGAGAGCTGTCTCCTCCCATCTTACAATCCTCTCTAATTCTGGGATTAAAGGTGTGCACCACTACCATCCAGTTTCTATGGCAACCAGTGTGGCTACTGGGATTAAAGGTGTGTGTACATCAACAGATGAGTGGAAAAAGAAAATGTGTGTGTGTGTGTGTGTGTGTGTGTGTGGATGTAGACGTGTGTGTGTGTGTAATGGAATACTATTCTGTCATAAAAAGAGCAAGATCTTGTCATGTATAGTAATGCAGAGGAATATGGAAGACTAAGTGAAATAAGTCAAATCAGAAAGACAAGCACCACATAATTCCATTCTATGTGGAGTCTACAAGCTGGTGCTGTATAGATGTTATATAGAGAGATGTTGATCACCAGGGGCTGCAGTGTTTGGTAGAACTGGTTCAAGGCTACCCAGTCACTGTGGAGTTAGGTGGACAGGCTGAGTTCAAGGTGTCTCCCTCCAGCACGGAGACCATAGCAAACCACAGTCCACCATAGCTTCGGAAAATGGAAATTGTATAGCCACTGAGAGGTCACATGGCTAAGCTGTGCCCTCTGCTGCTCTGCTTTGGAGAACACCTATTGACTGTGAGTGATGTTGTAACAGTTGTCCAAAGGGTACTCCAGAACACTGGAGATTGCTTTTGTCTGTATCTCCCAAACCAATAAAAACCAACAACTCTTGGACTGGCTAGCTAGCTCAGCACAGAAATTTCTTGCCATGAAGCCTGATGACCTAAGTTTGATGCCCAAGACTCTCAGGGTAGAAGAAACAGTTCTCAGAAATGATCCCCTGACCTCAGTGCATATAAACACAGTTATAATCAGCAGACGTTTAAAACAACAGACAGAATAGCAACTCTCCTCTCAGACCAGTGTGGGTATCCAGTAGGTGACTTCTTGACCACACAAGATCGAATGAAAAGACCCCTTTGTGGCTCACCATGGCTTCTATGTGTGCCCTATGAAGAGCGGTGACATTTGATGACACGTGTGGAACACTGAGGTCTTCATCTCTCCAGCCTCTAGTCACCCTCCCCATGCCTCAGAACCCCTGCTTCTGCCGCATGAGCACCTAGTAATGGTTCTATATGAAGTGGTCTCCCCAGAAGACTCATGGGTTGCTGAGGCAGCAGTGTCAGAGACTTTGGGAAGGTGAAAGGGTTTGGGGGATGCTATATCTTCGGAGGATTAATCTACTAGCAAGTTCACTACACATAATACTGCACAGATTTATCAGCCAATGTCAGCAGACGAGGGCAGGTGCAAGGCAGGAAGTGCTGGGAAGAAGCATAACATATTCTGTTGGCAAGTAGTATCATCGTTTACTAGAAAGACACAGAGGCTCAGTGGACAGATGGCCGGAAACAATGAGCGCACTTGGTAAGAAAGCCTGATGCAAAAAGCAATGGCTTTCGTGTATCCATATCACAGCCGCACAGAAGACACCGTGGAGGAGAAAATGCCTCATACGGTAAAAAAAAAAAAAAAAACAAAGCCAAACCCCAGAGCAACCTTAATGAGGCTAGGTAAGTAAGAACACTTCCAAACATCCGAGGCGCAGAAGCGAACATAGCAGGCGCGGAGCATGTGGCTTTCCAGAGTGGAATAGAAATCAAGACACATCATGGATGACCCTTCTGAAATGATGTATTTGTTCTCAGGTTCATACGGAAAAGCCTGCTGAACTGCAGAAACTCAGGAAAAGTGAACGTGGGACACTGGGCAGATAGATATTACACCCCTGCCTCATCCCTGTAGCTGGCACGAGTCGCTGTGGTTTATGAATAATACACAAAAAAGTCCAGAAGAATTCAGTATGATGACGGTGACACGTGTTGTTGCCAGGGCGAATATGGACTTTCTTTAATAATCAATGCTGAAAAACCTGCCAGCCAACTGCAAGGAAAAGTAAGATCAAGTCTGTGCCTCATGGTGTACAGTAAGACAATGTCCAAATGGATCACAGGTTTAAAAACTAAATCCTGGTGGAGACTGGGGCTTCAGCTCCTTTCGGCTTAGCTCTGGCTCCCCAACATGCAGGGCTAACAATTTAACAATAACACATAAACCAAATATGTATTTGACTGCTCCTTTTTAATTTAAAAAAATATTTGAAGATTCATTCATTTTATTTTATGCGTGTTTTGACCGCATGTATGTCTATGCAACATAGGCATGTATGGTGGTGACTTTGGAAGACAGAAGGAATCTTATCCTTGGAATGTAGCTATAAATGGTTGTGAGCTGCCATGTGCGTGCTAGAAACCAAACCCAGGCTCTCTTCAAGAGCAACAAGAGCTCTAACCATCAAACTATCTCCGCAGCGTTTAGTTTTTAAAACTATATTCTATAATTTTATTTCTCAATTTTACTGGCAATCGCTTTATGCATTGAAAATAATTTTTTGCTACAAATAATTATTTATGTTTTCCTACATGTATATCTGTGTGTCATGTATATGCAGAATCCCAAGGCGGCCAGAAGTGGGACTGGATTCCCTGGAGCTGGGTTGTAGGTGGTTGTGAGAGCTGAAACACTGCTCTAATTATTCTTTATCATTAAAAACTCAGGAGTCAGCTATGGGGTAAGAACCTGAAGGATCAGAGACGCCAACACTCCTCTCCTACCTTCTCTGCTGCTTCTTCCAAAAGGGTGAGATCCCTCTCCGCCCTGCTTTATTACTTCATGTCCTAGCTGCCCTCAGTCCTCCAGAGCCTCTGTGATTGATTTTAGTTGGTAGTGGGCAGCTCTACCCTCTGACTCTAAGCAAGATTTGTCAGAACATGATCAAAATATCACACATTTCTACTTTTTTAATCTAAAAAAGGAAGATTTTTATCTAACATAGTAAAACTATATACAATAAGTACAATAACTATACAAATATATACAGGTAAAAATTACATTAACAATGTCCAATCCATATGCATTTGACAAATTCAGAGAAAATGCCCCATTATCTGTCCTACCTTGGTGAATCCAAAGTGTTGTACCTAATTCACTTTCTGTCCTAACTGATATTACCAACCAAAAACTATGGTTTTTATGTCTCTCGGCCTTATACACTCTATACCTCTTTTGTGAGTTTCTTTCCTGAATTTGACAACAAGGAAAACTATAAATATCTCGTCTTCAACTCCCTCAGAGATGTGTGAAGGATATACTATTACCTGAGTAAACAGGAAGTGCACAGCAAACAAGTTCCACAACTATAGAAACAACAGAGACAGCTGCTGCCTGGACAGTCACCCAAGGATTCTCTATAACACTGGGATACTCATCTTTGGCTTACAGACTTTTCTATGAAGCAGAGTTTTTGAAAGACTGCCTGTCTTGCCTTGGAAAAGTTCAGCAGTCGCTCTCTTTTGTGTTCTGCTTGTCGCATTAGGACAGCACGCTGTCAGCAGTCAAGACAAGGGCACTTTCTTGCCCCGAGGTTTACTTTTACTTTTGCCACAAAGAAAGTAAGCTCTGTACGAAGTTTCTTCGATGCCTATCATTTTCTCTGAAGTATACTAGTGCTGCCAGAAGCAGACATGTTTCGCTCTCATAAAAAAAAAAAAAAACTTACGTTATTAAAACATCTTAAATGCTCTCTGAAGTACTTGAAGGTCACTTCTTGATCTAAAATATACCTTTGCTTGACCTTGAAAACCACCCAACATGACTACAACTTTGATTGTCATAAGTGACTGACTACTAACCTGAATTTCTTTTTTTTTAAATTTATTTAATTTGATTGTATATTAATTGGTGTTTTGCCTTCATGTATATCTGTGCAAGGGCGTCGGATCCTATGGAACTGGAGTTGCAGACAGTTGTGAGCTACCATGTGGGTGCTGGGAATTGAACCCAGAACCTCTGCAAGAGCTCTTAACCTCTGAGCCATCTCTCTCCAGGCCCTAACCTAAATTTATTTATTATCACTATTACCCGAGATAGTTTGTAATATTAACTTTCGAGGACTCAAAGTTTACATTACATTGTTGAATGAGCTGCAAAGGTACAATACCTTAAACAACGTTGGTACAGTAGGTTCTAAAAAAACCCTTGAATTTATATTATATTCAAAAATATCTTAAACAAGAGTAGAAACATACATACAGTATAATAAAAATTATCTCAAATTTGTATAAATTTACAAAAATTCATGCCAATGTAAAATATTTAAGATAAATAGTTGCTTTGGGGTTTAAAAGTATATTCAATAATCTACCCTTTTATCCTATCATTTCCTTATCTCCCTTCTTCTTTTTAGAATGAGATCCCTGAATCTAATCTCCTTTGCTCAGCTTTTTTTCCCGACCATCACCAATAACTATTTGTAATCAAACCCCTTAATGATGACAAATATCTATAACTCATTGAATGATCAAAAGCCACCCACCCCTCCTCTTAGAAATGTGGGCATTATATTCTTGAAATTACTTTCTACAGTCTGGGGACAACATCTTTAGGGGACCAGGAAGAGAAATTGTGATAACTGACAACTCCTCTCCCAGGACTTGACAGTTATCACAATTTGTTATTATATCATTTGTTGTCCGATCTCTGTGTGATGCGAACGAGCAGGACTTGTCTAAAGTCCTGGCGAGAGTAGTCTGTAAGGCAGAACCATCTCAGCTAGCCGCCTTGAAATTGTCCTGAGCAGTTTGTAGTCCAAAGCTGATCTTTGGGGGTTGTTTGTCAACTTGGGGTCATTACCACAATCCAGGTGGAATTGTCCTTGTGGGGCCCTATCCTCCTTTTGGAGATGTCAAAGGTCACTGTTAGGCATGGTCACAGTAAACTGCAGAAAACTAAAACATTTTAAATATCATGTGCAGCAGGTCTCGAAGGGGTTAAATGTTATGCACATCCAGAGTTTAAAAACCTAATTCCTAGTTACCTGACATAGACTCAAACCTGGGATCATGTAGAGGAATCTAGATGAAGCCTTTTTCTAGAATTAGTTCGTACTCTTATATTACGATTAATATCATGACAAAAGTTTAATATATATATAATAATCATATAAATTTTGAGACAATATTTATACCTTAAGAAAAGCTTTAGAGTCAAAAGAAAACCAAAAACTTATGAGATTAGTGACAACAGGGCAGTCCTTTAATTTTGGATTTTCTTCTATCCCATAATAGGTGGCTCTTCTGACATGAGAGAGAGATTTTGGATTTTTCTTTAGTAAACATGCTTGGATTTAGAGAAGGAGAGGAGCACCATTCCAAACTCAAAGCCAGTTTTAATTTTTGATGTGGGAGTCCCCTCTCTGTGCTGTGATTACCATTAATAAATAAAGAACTCCTTTGGACCTATAGCAAGGCAGAAGAAACTAAGCTGAATACTGGGAGGAAGGGCAGAGTCAGAGAGACACCATGGAGCCACCAAAGATAGATGTGCTAAAACTTTGCAGGTAGGCCACGAACTTGTGGTGATACAGAGATTAATAGAAATACGTTAAATTAAGATATAAGAGTTAACCAATAACAAGCTAGAGCTAATGGGCCAAGCAGTGATTTAATTAATAGTTTCTGTGTGATTACTTCGGGGCTAAGGGGCCAGGAACCAACAAGTTTTTAATTGAATTGGGATTCCAAAAAGTCCACTGGCATTATAAGTCTGTAGAGAACAACAACAACAAATATTTGGGAAGATTTATGAGATTTTACCCTGTTCACTCTTCTCCTTGAGACATTTTCTCTGGATGATTTGCCCTTTTTCTTCAGATGTCTCATTGTCCAGTGGTCCTAAGATTCCTTACTTTGATGCCTTCATTCTCCTGGAAAGACAAAAACAACAACAACAACAAAAACCTGCTCTAACTCTATCTTTGGGGAGGTTCCCTTTTGGCAAATTCTGTCTGATCAAATGAAAGGCATTTGTTAGTTATAAGTTAGTTTAAGTTGAATGGTCACTCTGTTTGATCACCTCTTTTAATAAAGAGCTCTCTCCTGTTTGAATCTAATCTTTATCAATTTGATGGTATCCATAGTTTTTCTTCTCCTGTGGAAACAAAGCAAAACCTCTTCCTCAACATAACATATATCCTGGTTTCCATTCTGAGGTCCATACATCCTTAAAGTGTACAGGTTGATTTAATTCAGCAGTTTTTTTCTATTATCCAATGTTGCTCCACAGTTGTCAGTACTTTATTATTAGCATTTAAAAATTAATAAAAACCCTGTGCAATCGATCTCTGGGGGTCTTAATTACCCCTTACTGTTTATTAAGCACATCTTTTAGAGTGAAATTAGATCTTTCTATAACTGTTTGCCTTGTAGGGTTGTGTAGTATACATGTAATATGATTTATATTGTTTTGGTTTGGTTTTTGGAGACAGGGTTTCCCTGTAGTTTTGGATCCTGCCCTGGAACTAGCTCTTGTAGACCAGGATGATCTTGAACTCATAGAAATCTACCTGCCTTAGCCTCCTGAGTGCTGGGATTAAAGGTATGTGCCACCACTGCCCAGCCCAGGATTTATGTTGTAATAAGCAAGAAATTATTTCATTTTATTAGAGATATATGCTGGAGCATTGTCAGTCTTAATTTATACAGGTATATCCATGATGGCCATAACTTATAATAAATGTATAATTACAGAATCACCTTTTTCAGAACCTAAAGCAGTTACCCATTGAAATCCTGAATATGTATCTATGTTATGGTGTATATATTCTAATTTTCCAAACTCTATAAAATGAAATACATTAATTTTCCAAACTTTATTCCTTTGACTATGCTTGGGTTACTTCCTACAGGTAGTGGAGTTTGGTTATAAAAAGTACAAGTAGGATATTTTCTTATAATTTTCTTGCCTTGTTGCCAAGTGATGAAAATATCTTTTCTCAAACCCTTTCTATTAACACAGTGCTTCTTCTGAAATTCTGAGGATTCTAATACATTCCCTTCCAATATCTGATCAATTTCCTCATTACCTTGTGCCTGAGGGCTGGCAGACCTGTATGGGATCTGATATGTGTTATACACAAGAGATGTTCTATTTCTAATTGTTTCTTGTAATTGAATAAATAACAAAGATAATTCTGAATAATCTGGAATAAGTTCAGGGATTTCAATATGTATAGCAACTCTTTCTGCATATTTAAAGTCATTAACTATATTAAAAGGTTGTGGAAAATCTAATAATACCATGAGGATAGCATAAAATTCTGACTTTTAAACAGAATCATAAGGGTTTTGAGCCTCTTTATTTAAATTTCCTGACTTATAAACTGCCTTTCCTGATTTGTTTGCATCAGTATAGTATGTAGGGGCTCCAGAAATTGAAGTTATGCTACAATGTAAGAAAGAATTCAATTATTTCTCTGTATAAACTGAAGTCTCTTGCTTTGGGGATATTTGTTGTTAATCTCTCCAAAAAATTACTGTAAGGTCTTTGTCAATGTTCATTTTCTGCCCATAATGAGAAAATTTCAGCCTTCCTAAAAAGTACTACAATTTCTGCTGGATCTATTCCTGCTAATTGGCAAAGTCTTAATTTTCCTTTCAGAATCAACTCAAAAACCTTTTCTATAAGGTCCTTAATTTCTTACTTTGTGTGGTAAAAAAAAATATCCATTCTTAGATATTATCTTCTCTCTGCATGAGAATTCCAGCAGGAGGATGCATAGAAGGTAAAAACAGCGAGAACACAAGCAAGTTGGGGCTCCAAATGATCCACATGTGCATCCTGTAATCACTTTTCTGCCAATTCTCTCAACCTCAGCTGATAATTTTCTTGGACTTGTAAGGTTTGAAATAAATTAGCTCCTGAGTTGTCAATTCAACTTTGGGTCGTAGCCAGTTAATGCCTCCCAGCAATCATTAAGAGTTCATAATTGATATCTTCCTATTTATACTTTCTGTGATTGAATTTTTTATCTCTCTCTCTCTCTCTCTCTCAATTTTTTGAGACAGGGTTTCTGTGTGTAGCTTTGGTGCATGTCCTGAAACTAGCTCTTGTAGACCAGGTTGGCCTTGAACACACATAGATCTGCCTGCCTCTGCCTTCCAAGTGCTGGAATTAAAGGTGTACATCATCGCCCAGCATAAACTTATCTTATATCCTAGGTTAATTAATAGAATCTCAAAGGCATCTGCATCTGAATCAGCTAATAAGATATCATCCATATAATTGTCAGTTATAGGTTGAGAAAGCTGATTATAAACTATTTCCAATGGCTGTTTATGAAATATTGACACAAGGTAGGGCTGCTTAACATTCCTTGTGGAAGAATTTTCCATTAGTATCTTTTAACAGGCTGGGAATCAGTATAAATCAGCATTGTGAAGGCAAATTTTTCTCTATCCTGTTCTTGCTAATGTATAGTAAAAAAAAAAAAAGAAAGAAAAGCAATCTTTTAAATCAATCACTGTAACAGACTATCCTTTAGGTAACAGAAAGGCATGGGAATTTCAGGCTGTAAAGGGCCCATTGGCTAAGTCACCTTATTAACAGCTCTTAGATCTGCTAGCATTCTCTAGTTCCCAGATTTCTTTTCAATAACAAATGCAGGAGAATTCCAAGGACTGGTCAATTCTTCAATGTACTGAGCATTTTGCTGCTCATGTACAGCTGTTCTAAGGTGTGTAACTTTTCTGATGTCAAAATCCAGACAGGTTTGTCAATTAACCATTTTAAAGGTAGGGTTGCTGGTACCTTTGAAAGAATAACAGCTGTTGTGCCCTGTTTATGCACAACCTGAATGTGTGGTGACTGTTCTTTATAATACCTTTTAATATTTCTCCAATAAACATACATTTGTTTATGATTTATTTCTGAGATTGGAGGAATGCTAATCTGGGTATTGCACTGCTTTAACAAATCACATTTCCAAAAATTCATTGCTACATTAGCCACATAGGATTTTAATTTTCCTCTCTGTCCTCCTGGCCCATCCTGAGCTTTGTTTTACTTGAGATAAAACTTCAGTCCCTAAAACTTGAACATCTACCCTTTAAGAGACTAATTTGGATGCCACAACCTTGGTGCAATTATTGTTACATCTTCCCCTGTGTCTACCAAATCCTCAATTACAATGTCATTTAATCATATTTTTAACTTTGGTCTTTGATCATTTATAGAAATTTGCCAAAATATTTGCTTTAAGGTTTCTCCTGAAAATTTTGTTTTGTCTGATAAAGCTGCTCTGTCATCCAGAGCAGTATGGATTTCCTTAACAGGTGTTAAGCTTTTTAATTGCTCCATGGAATAGTTTCCCAATGCTGACAGGGAATGACTGAACAGTCCTGGTGAGGCCTACCATCTGGCATTGGGTTCCTGAATGGTAACTGGATAAATTAAGGTTGGTTTTCTAATAACCTTGGGTCACTCCTCTTTATTTCATCTGCAATGGTGCAGTAGTTTCTGCTCTAGACTCCTCTGTGTGTGAATAGTTTTCATAGTTTCATTAGTCTTTCTAAAGATTTTATCAGTCAATGTTTCATAGTTGACACTGATATCAAACAACGTTTTTAGGGATAAAATAAGAATTACCAAAATGGTAGTTGACATTATGTCAATCCCAGCTAAGTTGATTATCCCTTCATTTAATTGCCCTATTTTCAAACCATCCATTGTAGAAGTATACAGAGACCTAATTCTGTGCATTGTAAGCTTTTCCGTTTTTAATGTGGGGGGGGACTCTTCTCTTTTTCCTTTTTTAACTAACTCCCCCTTTAAGAACTCCAAGGTGACTCATGATCTGCTGATGATGGCAGTGAAGTGTGAGGCTGGCAGAAGCTGTGTAGCACACCGGGGTGGAGAACACAGGTAGTGACAGCCTGGCCGAGGCACCCGAGTAGTTGTGAATGGAGAGTGTGTGGCAGTCGCAACAACAGAAGCCAGAGCATGTGTCAATGCTGCTGACTTAGTGAGGCAGCATCCTGAGAAGGGGGTCCAGATGAAGCCCACAACCCATGGGGAAAAGGAGCCAAGGAGTCAGCCAGGAAGTAAAAGCACAGAGCTGCTTGGAGGCAGAGCCAGCTGGTAGTGAGCCCCAAACTCTGGTGGTGTTTGGAGGCCAGGCATCTGTGGAGATTGGGACCTGTGGAAACTGTTGCAGAAAGGCTGCAACAGGAAAACTCCAGACTTTTCAGAGGCAAGAGAAGAAGAACCGGCCAATTCTGACAGCTGCAGCTGCGAAGTCAGGGGCGAACAGCTATCTTGTGCTTTCATGCCCCAAAAGTTGGATGCTAGATGAAGAACTAATTATTCTTTATCAAAAAAAATCAGGAGCCAGATATCAAGGTAAGAACCTGAAGGATCAGAGAAGCCAACACTCCTCTCCTACCTTCTCTGCTCCTTCCTCCAAAAGGCTGAGATCCCTCTCTACCCTGCCTTGCTACTCCCTGTCCTAACTGTCCCCAGTCCTCCAAAGCCTCTGTGGTTAATTTTAGTTGGCTAGTGGCTAGCTCTGCCCTCTGACTCTAAGTAAACTTTGCCAGAACACAATCAAAATATCACTTAACAGCTGCCATGTGGGTGCTGGGAACTGAACTTGCTCTCCAGACCCTGAACTGAAAATATTTTGACAAGTGTTTAAGATGATAGCTGACATGTCTCTGACTTTGCCACCTACCTCAGTAACTAAGAATCCACACTGCACTGTACCTTCAAAGCATAGTGACATTCAGTTCAACTCCTGGAAGCGATGTGAGCATTCTAGCTTTGTAGAACCCCACGCCCTGAGTACAACGGCAATTACCACCTTTACCAGATCATCTACGACTACCCAGAAGCATCCTTGAGAGTGGGCCTCTTAATGTTCCCTCATAAGACCGTGTGGGAAGGGTCTCGAGGAGGTGCTAGACCATAAAGAATGTACAAAGCTAACTAAAGGGCTGACTCCATGCTGGAGTGAACAGCTGCTATGGTGCACCTATTTTAAGATGGTGAGCACTCGGGTGGATGATCCCTCACCATGTTCTAGGTTCAATAACTCACTGGTTCAGTAAGCTGGGCATGGGCAGAGCTTGGTCCACCATGATGCCCCATTGGGGTGAACAGACATTTGTTCATGTATCCCCAGAAAAACTCACGTAACTGGGCTTATGCAAATGCCATGTTGTAGTATCGCTCGCGGGCAACTGGATGCCACTGGGCTATACCTGTATCACTGCAGGTCCAGCTGAACAAGTGGATGGCACAGGTTCTGTAGCAACCACACAGGGACAACCGCAGCACCATGGCAGATGAGACTGTGCGTTTGTTCCCCAACCACACATAACAACCCATTTCTATTCATCTGTGGATCACCACGAGGCTGTGTCTTACAGGTAAGGCTCTGGAGTCTTTCTCCTTCATCAGCTTCATAGCATGACTTTGTCTTCTTTCTCTCTGCATTCGGTTTTCGTTTTCCTGCCTACTTATATTCTGCCCTGCCATAAGCCAAAGCAGCTTCCTTATTAACCAATGGTAATAAAACATATTTATAGCATACAGAGGGGAATCCCACATCAGCACCAAAATGAACAGACAATGTACAAGCTAGAACGACTAAATTTCAACAAAATTTTGCTCAGTGAGGTTTAAACAGTTATTTGTTCCGGTATTTTTTTCAACCATTTAGAAATGTAAAATCCATTTGAGGGGGGTTGAGACAGGGTAGCCCTGGCTGTCCTGGAATTTACTCTGTAGACCAGGCTGGCCTTGAACTCATAGAGACCCACCTGCCTCTGTCTCCTAACTGCTGGAGTTAAAGGCTTGCACCACCATATCCAGAAGAAAACCCATTCTTCCTTTGATAGGCCATACAAAAACAGGAAGGTGTTATAGTTTGCTGATTCTAAATCTGTTGCCAGGAACAGCAAGCTGAAGCCAGTCCACATCCTAGGCCTTCAGAACTTTCCGACTCTTAAAAGGACCCACCACCCTACAAGGATATGCTAAGGAGACAAAAAAAGGAAAGGGTCTTGATGGCTGCTAGGGCATAATAAATCTCCCTTGGTCTCACCTCCATCTAAAATCCAGTGCCCCTAATTCAGCCCTCAGCTCACTTTCAATTAGGGTCTATGGGAAAATTCACGTGGATGAGAAACAAGACAAGAAGGTGGGAATGCAGGGAGGAGGAGAGCAGGGGGGGAGCACAGGGAGGAGCACAGGGAGGAGCACAGGGGGGAGGAGCACAGGGAGGAGGAGCACAGGGAGGAG
>NW_026068012.1:1087888-1143332 GCF_014885135.2 Alexandromys fortis | reverse complement strand
CACAGGGGGGAGGAGCACAGGGAGGCAGGAGCGCAGAAAGGAGGAGCACAGGGAGGAGGAGCACAGGGGGGAGAAGCACAGGGAGGAGGAGCACAGGGGGAGGAGCACAGGGAGGAGGAGTGCAGGGAGGAGAGCAGGGAGGAGAAGCACAGGGAGGAGGAGCACAGGGAGGAGGAGCACAGGGGGGAGGAGCACAGGGAGGAGGAGCACAGGGAGGAGGAGCACAGGGAGGAGGAGCACAGGGGGGAGGAGCACAGGGAGATGAGCAGGGAGGAGTGCAGGGAGGAGAGCAGGGAGGAAGAGAAGGGAGGCAGGAGGGCTGTGGTGGAGATGTAGCAATGAAAGGCTTCTCTGCCAGCGACCTAGAGCTGCTGCCAAACTCAGCCGCTCCTGAGCGAAGGGCCCTGGAAAGGGAGAGAATGGAGAAGGAAAGGGGACAGACTCTTGGTGTGGGTTCTTCAGAGCTTTCTGGAGGTGCTTTTCACATCGCAGATAAAACCACGACAGCATCAGAGATAAACTTCTCCAACACTTCTACTTTACAGTAGATTTTTCAAAATTAAAATCTTGCAGGAACCCTGTAAAATCGTTCTTTACCCGTATGGGAAAGCCTGTGCTAACAGACATGGTTTCCCACCCCAAACTCTGCAGCTGGAAGGAATGTCCACCTGAAGGGCTTGGTTTGTGGTCTTCAAGGTCAACGCACGCAGGGAAATGAGCAGAGAGAAGAGACTAAAAGGCATCCGCAACTCTGAGCTTTCCACGAATCTAAAGAGAGGTACCAGCCAGTTTCTCAACCACATGCACAGGCCAGCGAGACAGCTCAGTGGGTAAAGGCACTTGCCACCAAGCCTAAAGACCCATGAATCCAATCCCTGCAACTCACTGGGGTCCTTTGACCCCACATGCCATGGTACCTGTGTCCTCACTTAGATGCACACATAATAATAAAATTTTTAAGCTTTAGTCAGGTGTGGTGCACCTCTTTAATTCCAGCACTTGGGATGCAGAGGCAGGATGATCTCTATGAGTTCAAGGTCAGCCTGATCTACAGAGAGAGTTCTAGGACAGCCAGGGGTACACAGAGAAACCCTGTCTCAAAAAATAAATAAATAAATAAACATCTTTAAAGCAATAGCAAAACAAACAAACAAAAAACCTTAAAAACAAAACAGTTTATAGAAACACAAGGGACCCTGTTCAGTAAAATACCGTTGAGACTTGGCCTTGGCTGGGAGCTATGCATGCTGGCAAGCTCTCCCTGGGGTAGCAGCAGGAGCTGGACAGGGCTAGGGAACCTCGTTCATATAACAGTGATGTCCCACTGTGTAAAGAGGCCCTGGAGGCTCCTCCCAGCCCCTCACCTGCCTCACATCTCCTGGCCTTTGTCTGGTGGTTCTCTGTAAGTCATGATACTCGCCACAAGCACAGTGGAGAGGAACTGGGTTCTCTCTCCCTAGCTTAGTTCAACAATAAATACATTCTTTTTCCTTTTCCGGTTTGTCTTCATGACTCTTTGGGAATACAGGAAAACCAAGGCAGTGGACTTGGGTATTCACTGTCCCTCCCTGGGTTGAGGAAGTACCAGGTTAGCGTGTTTGGAGCACACGGTTTCTCTATAAAGACTTCTCGGCTAGTATATCCCCCCAATCTTCCTCCTCTTCATCCTTTGTCCACTTAAGGAAAGTCAAAATTCTGCATTGGGCCCAACCCCTTTATTCCACTCTTTTGTACCAAAATTGCTCTTAAACGCCCTTCAAGTCCTAACATTAAAGCTAAACTGATCACCAGCATGCCCTCTCTCAGATGTCTCCCTCCACCACTTGGGCTGGACACCGAGAGGCTCCTTGCCTTGCCCCTACTCATTTTCCGGGTCTGTTAACCCCTTAAGCAGTGCAGGACTGCCCCCTGGCAACATGGAGGAGCTGCACTCTGCAGGCTCCCGGTGTCAGCTTACCCCGCAGCTGCTCAGGTCCCTGCTCACGCGCTCACATCTGTCTTTCCCACCCATGACAACAGGGATGCACTTGGGCTCCCTCTGTGCCCTGGAGCCTTCCCATGCTGTGGGTTGTTGCTGACCGTTTCTCTGGCACGGGCCTGTCTGCAGCCCTGAGCTCCTGCCTGGAAGATTATGGTTCTCGAGCCAGGCCTCCCTTTTCACTTTCCGATTCTGCTGGCAGTCTAAACCCTCACTGCCTTCTCTGCTTCCGAGTGTCTTCTGCAGTAAGTGAGACAGATATTTCAAGTTCACTCCCTTTTAATCTTGCCGGTAAAGGAGAGCTGTGGTCTTGCTGTGTGGATTCCAGTTAAGAAGCAGGCGGAATTCTAACACAGCCAGCATTCAGCAGGGACTTCCACCACAGCTTGCTGGTGGCCCACACGGGAGCACCGCACCCCCACCCACACAACCCCTAGCCCACCCCTACACCTTGAGTTCCTTCATTCTCTGTAAAAATAAGGGCCGCTGTGATTCCTGAGTGGTAGAGGAGACCTATTTGTCTAGTGCCCACACCCCCACAGAAGATAGACGGTGTACCTTATCCAGGTGAAAATACGTGAGTTCTGGGTACCCCAGGATCCTGGAGGGCCACCTCCAGGCCTGCACTCCACTGCATCCCTGAGTCCACAGTTGGCCCTGGCACTCCTTAGGCCAGATCCATGCTATGAAAGCCTTCTCCAGAGGGCAACCCCTCTGAGGCAATCGGAGATGTTATGGGCACAGGTCTAGGTGCCTTTTCAGACAGATGACTGTCAATGTGGTTTGGACTTGGAATGAGAACTGGTCCTGGAAGCAGCTCGCCCATCTTAACCACATCATCAGTCCAGTGTGGTCTTAATGCACCCAGGCCACTGGAAATTGTATATCCTAACAGAGGGCAGATTTTATCCTGACATCTTTGTCCTCACAATTTATAAGAGGGAAGATATTTTAGGGGTAAGAAGAGAAATGACCCTGTGGGAAGCTGGACACGTCTCCACAGCAAACTCTTCAGAATGGAAAATGGCAGCAGTTGCTTTACCGCTTTTAAAGTTTATGTTATAGCCTTTGGAGTCCCTAAAACTTGCCTGATGTCACTGTTCATTAACTTAACAACCTACAGGGCTGAGAGGACTCAGGGGTTAGGTGCTTGCTGTACAAGCGTGAGAGCCTGAGCCCTAAAGCCCAGAACGCAGTGAGCCCCAGCTGCAGAGTGGTGTCTGCACAGCTCTCACGGAGAGAGTCACTGACAGCTGCATCACCGAGCCTGCTGGCCAGCTACTCTACCTGGAAAAGCAAGTCTCACATTCAGAGGAAGGCACCTTCTCAAATACATGGTACACAGCAATAGACAGAAAATGCTGCCGACCTCGGTTCTCCACCTGTGCATGCAGACACCACACCTGCACACAGATGTGCGTGCACACACATCCCATACTCACACAGACACGATCACACTCTTAGGCCTATTTCTCTGAAGATTACAAAAGCCTTGGACTGCACCAAGTGAAGGGCAGTAAGAAGCCACTGCACACAGAACTCCCAGGGTCTGATAACAGTGCTGGTTAAAAAAACCAGTGCTGGCCTAGCACGGTAGCATGCACCTTTAATTCCACCACTTGGGAGGCAGATCTTTGTGAGTTTGAGGCCAGCTTAGTCTACATAACAAGTTCCAGGACGGCCAAGAAGGAAAAAGGGAAGGAGGGAGGGAAAGGAGTGAAGAAGGGAGAGAGGGAGGGAGGGAGGGAGGGAGGGAGGGAGGAAGGAAGGAAGGAAGGAAGGAAGGAAGGAAGGAAGGAAGGAAGGAAGGAAGGAAGGAAAAGCAGCAGTGCTGGCCCTTATTATAGTCACACAGATGTGAAGACTAAGGGAACTACCAAAAAACCCCAAACCCAATGACCTTCCCAACTGTGAAAGTGGCACTGTGTGGTAGCAAAGGCAATTAATAAAGATAATACCCAGTCAGGCTCCAAAAGTAGCTGTAAACTGCTTAGTACTCACCTAATCCGGTTATGCTCATGTGGAAAATGCAGGTTCCACTCATGCTACAGAGCCAGCCATACAGGAAGCATGTGCTAGACTTTGATCTGCATCCACTCACTGAACAAGATGCTGCACATGTATATGGCAGACAGTCGTAATGCAGGCATGAGGCTGAAGAAGGGATCTGCCAGGAGGCAGAGGCAATAGGCTAAAACCTGCAAATACTACACAAACCTCCAGCCCAGGCCCTGGGAGAGGGAAGTCCACTGCCTACCAAAGTGTTTAAGGAAGCAAATCCCAGATCACTATTGGGAAAGACATTGAACACATGCCTTCTCACGGGTCGTTGGAGCACCGACAGGAAGCTCCGCCACAGCCACCCACTTGCATAAAGGACAAGTGCTCTGTGCGCCGCACCGCCTCGCTGGGCCACTGTCAACCCAATACTCCCCTGGATGGAATCAACAGTAACACGCCCTTTTTAGGACGCTCTTGATTGGCCACACACATCTCCTTGCTCTAGTCATTCCTGGATGCAGGTTCAACATCTTAGCCAAATCTTTCTAAAAAGATGACCTGACCCCATTCCAACTTCCTGAGTCAAACACTGGGCGGGGCATGTGTGATTCTACAGATTGCAGACCTGCCTGCTTTTAAACCAGCAGGTGCTCACTAGTTTATCAAAACCACCCTTTCCCCTGGTTCGCTTCCTGCCCATGGACACCCAAAGTGGAAGTGACCTCACTGTCCACTGTCTCCTTAGGCTACTTCTCTGCATCAGACCTTGGCCTTAAACAAAGCCATTCTCTACGATGGCTGGTGGCAGGTGAGCGGCCTTCATCTCCCAAAGGCTGTTTCCAACCCTGGCCAGGCCCCAGCAGCTAGGCTGCTGCCCACTCACGACTCGGTGCCTGACACCCGCGACTCTGTTCCTCTCTACTGGTTTCAGCAAGGAAGCAGGGACAACTATAGGATTGTGAGTACAAGTATAAGATAGAAATCCTAAAGTGACAATCTTAGTTTAATCGGAAAGGTAATCAAATCAACTTCCTTCTTCCTCAGGGTATAAGCAGCAGCACCTACTTTTAAGAGTCTTTTAGAATGCTGTGTCCTGAAGGATGCCAGTGTTTCCCTAGCTACAAGAAGGCTTGGCAAACAACAGCGGACACCACCACCTCCTCCCATGTTCAGAGCCCTCGTCTGTAGCAGCTTTCAGCATCCACATTGTGAGCTCGCCTTTGCCCCACCCTGAGGTGTGAACATGTGTGCTATTCAGTGTGACTCCTTTCAGAACCCAACCAGAGAGCTGCTCTAGCCTGTGTGAAGTCCTCCCAGCAGGGGAGAGGGGGTGCAGGAGAGAACCTGGGGAAGAAGCAGCAGCTACACAGGTCTACACTGGAAAACTCTAGGCCAAAGGGTCAGTCTTCTCAATGCTGCGACCCTTTAATAAGTTTCATCGCTACTTCGTTTTTAAGTGTAATTTTGCTACCGTTATCAATCATAATGTAAATATGGGCTAGGCAGCATCTATGCAATCCCTGAGAAAGGGTCATTGACCCCTGAGGGGTCTGATCTAGGTTATCAATCATAATGTAAATATGGGCTAGGCAGCAAATATGCAGTCCCTGAGAATATGCAGGGTCTGATCTGGGCAATTTCTTTGTGCTTGCAGTAGTGTCTAGTGGGAGAGAGCTTTGTCTCACAACCAAGACAAGCGTATTTCTGAAAGTGACAACGTGCTCGCGTCCAGCCAGTGTTAACACTGCCACAGCCCAGTCCTGATGTGGGCAGCTCGGTTCCTTACCTCTTCCTGCTGAAGCATGGACGGCCGCATGGGTCTTCACGGCTAGCGTGCACACGCTGCCAAGTACTGTGTGCACTTGGAAACAGACTCTGCTCAGTGTGGAAGATGTCTGCCCCACAGAGACCCCAGATTCTCTTAAGAACTCTGGTCTCGGGACACCAAAGTCCCACACAGCTTCTATATTCTCAGTCATCTCCACACTCCTCACACAGGGCACTGAGGCCCAGTTTTGTGTCTGCAATCTACTGTTCATGGTCAGCAGGACAAGAACAGACACAGGGCAAAGTGGGAACCTGGACAGGTAAAATAAAAGCAACCAGTGAAAAGAAAGGTGAGGACCAATTGAAAATGAAGTGTTCCCTGTCTCTTCGTGTACTTCCCACTGTCAGAGCGCACGGTGCATTTAATAAGCCGGAGCAGGACAGTGGCAACGGCCCAGATGGCATTTCTGAGGTCTCAAATTACTATAGTCTCATTCAAATAAATAAAAAATATAGTCCTATTTATTAAGTAAAAGTAAGTCTTGGGTGTTTTAGTCCAGTATTATAAAATATGCTTGTTACCTAAGGGGTAGGGAATCCCATAGCCTAAGACAAAAAAAAATTAGGGAATTTTCTACTCTAACACAGGAACTCTACAGGCAAAAGTTTCATGTAAGTCTCTTACCTTCTGAACGCCACCTTAACACATCCGTGTAAGCTGACTTAGAAAAGGCTGCCGCAGCAGGGTGGCTCTCTGAGTCTGCACAGGACAGTGGCCAGGCAGCACTCGCAGTCTCCTAAACCCGAGCAGGCCAGGGCCTCAGGGTAACTGTGGCCTGCAAAACCCCTCTGAACACAAACAGGACCGACCGTGGGGAAGCAGTAACTGCGCGACAATCATTCATAAAAAATCCGTGCTAAAGAGCGACTCCTCCGTCCAGCCTCCTCTCCATGACGGTGTCCCCCACACAGCGAGTCAATTACGCCTGCCGGACCTACCAGACCTGGGACGGCTTCAGTGCACAGGAAGATTTTTACTGTGTTTACATTTTCCCCTTAATTTTTAAAAAAGCATAGTAAAGAGTCTGAGGACAAATTATTCAACTGTTTATCATACATAAGACCGCATGACTATAATACAAAGGGGGTCTTTTTTCATTTAACGTTACAATATACACAGCAAGTCCGGACTAGGTCTTACAATCTGAACACAGGTATTTAACCTTTTCCATGCTGTTTATGTTTACAATGCACAGAAGTCCTGTAACCAAACTGTGTAGTAAAGCACACAAAACTGGACTGTAACATAACACAGTATGCAGAAGCACTGGATTGTGTGGTTTCCGTTATGTAAGGATCGGCTTAAAAACTGCTTTCTTTTTTGGTGCTTGCTAAAATGTGGCAACCAGCACAGGGGAGAAAAGAGACCTGAGCCACCTGGTGTGGTGTTGGGGTTTCTAAGCAGCAGGTGCCGCCACCGCATCCCTTCTGACCGAGCTGCACTCGAGGTGACGCCTTTATTCACGTAAACTCTCATCGACTACCAAGTTCAAAACAATCCACAGGCTTGACATTTAATTACAAAATAAATATGGATTTCCTGATTAACAATCAAAGTGTTTGTGTTTACAAAAACAGGCTCTCCAAGTTTCCACTCACATTCAGAGTTTCAGGCCCTTCTTCTGTCACTGCTTACAGATAAAAACCTGCTTTTGCTCAGGAAAAAAAAAAAAAAAAATTGACCTAGTCAGCCACATGGAGTTGACCAATAGAAAGTAACGTGGTGTTCTGCTGAGCTGCTTCCAATAGGGCTGTGGGCAGGCAGAGGTAGGTCACTGCTTCTCTCCCGGGCTTCTTGCGGTCCTGGACAGGGAAACACTCTCTCTCCACTCCCCCAATCCCACTGCTAGAGAGTGTAACACCCTAAAACTGCTCAATTTAAATGGGAGACTGTATTACATGAAGGCAGCATAGTCTCCAAGGAGGCACCTGCTAACGCCAGCCCTCTCACTTCAGGTCATGCTCAGGCTCTGCCTGCCTCCTGCCCGACTGTGGACCTATTGGTTCAATCAAGACCCCACATTCAAGTTACAAGTGAGTTACTCAGGAGTACAAGCATCAGCTGCTGGCTCCAGTGTCCCTTTCCCTTCAGAAGCCTGAATGCATTTAGAATGTGGCAGGTGTTTACTCTATTCTGTCCAGTCCACAGACTGCTGTAGATGGCTCGGCTATGGACTCGACAACAGTTCCAGTTTTGTTTAAGCAATAGTACAGCCATAATTCCCACTGACATTGAAAATGGTCTAGTCACACCTTGTGTCAAAGTGCAGGACTGCTACATCATCGGTTACAGACATCTATGTGCTATAAAAACAGCTTTGGTACAATAAATTATCAAAAAGAAAATAAATTTTTGTAAAATTCACAGCATAATTGTGAGGCAAAAAAGCAGTCACATAAAATTCTGCATTTTAAAATGTTCAGGATGAACAGAAGACGTCTTTGTGCAGAAGAAATGGTGGCGACACCACGTGCCGAGAAAAAGCCAAAGAAAAGGTAAAAAGCAGGAAGGACACAGCTGTAGCTATTTCCATCAAAGCAAACCACTACGTCTGTGGCCTTCAACCAATAGGGAGTCAGCTTTATGACACACGCAAAGTGACCTTGCAATACCTTACAATTAGTGGGTCACAAAGTCTATTTTAAAAGAAAGGCCTCTTGAATTACCCATTCTCTGTGTTTTCAGCATTAAGGACTGTCTGCAAATGCATGTCCGCAAGTGATTGTATCTGAAATGGTAGGCTCTTCTAACTTCGAGTCCAAATCCATAAGGCCAAAGGTTATCCCAAAGACCACCACTCAGACCTCCCCAGGACTGGCCACAACTGACCCGGTGTTTGCTTCTCAGTGCACCTTGCTGAGGAGACCAGTCCCGTTCCATTCCTATCTGCCCATGGCCTCTCCAACAGGAGAGCCACAGGATCCCATGGAATTGCTGCTTTGCTCCTCGGTAGGCTCAGATAGGAGAGTCCTGATCCCCGCCACTTAGCATGCTTACTGTGCCTTCCAAAGGTCAACACAAGCGTTCCTCTCACACAGCTGAAGATGGTGTCTGTGTGAGCTGGAGGCCCTTTTCCTTACAGTACTGCATTCCGTGCCCAAATGTGTAGAGGACAGAAAACCCAAATCTCCCGCCCTACCCCAACCCAAAACAAAACATGGGGAAAAGGAGAAAATGTAAAAATGAAAAAAAGAAAAAGAAAAAAAGAAAACACCCTTATGGGGCCCTTTATGCAAATTCTGTGCAGTGCCTTTTTATTTTAAAATTAGTTGGCAAATGACCAAGACCAACATCTGAACATGAACTTTTGTTGGATAGAAAGACAAACCCACTGTGACAGGGAGATGGCAAGTTAAAAGGGGACAAAAAGAGGGCACCTTGGAGCTCTCCGTGAAGACAGGTGGACATGGCTCTTAAAAACTTCACTGTCCCTTTGCAATCTTTTCAAGTTAAAAACAAAAGTCAGCTTTGCCCTCTGGTAGCGGTTCAGTGTGTCAATCTCCTTCTGGTTCAAGCAGCTTTGCACTTTGTTTTTGGGAAAAAAAACACCACTTCTATAAAAACACACAAGAAACAAACTCAAGTTTCAATGTAGTCACGAGCTAGCTACAGGACTCTGTTGCACACACACGCCTGTCATGGGAGACTCTTCTCTCTCAGCCCCTTGCCTCATGGTCAGGTGTCCTTCAGTCATGTAATGTGCAGGGCCTGTGTTAGCAGAAAATTGGTATGTCGGATGTCCAGCTATGCCAGTCTCTTGGCGGGGATTGGAGTAGACGGTCAAGTTAACGTCCATAGCTCCATTCTGTCCAAAGTCCAAGGCGTTAGCAGCCACTGGGCGGTTCTGGTAGGCTTGATTGCCTTGATTACCAGTAGAGGAGGAAGATGTGGAGGAAGAAGTCGTTGAGGAAGACAGGGATGTCATGGAGTGGTGACTGTGGCCAACCTCCATGGAATCCTGGGTAGAGGAGCTATTTGTTGGAGAATTGTAGACCCTTGGCCTGGTCCGGTTACCCAAGGCTTGCTGTCCATGGTGGTGGTGATGGTGATGGTGGTGGTGGTGGTGATGGGAACTGTTTCCATGGTGATGATGCAATGCATTCGGCTGAGGGGCTACATGAAAGGTTGTTTCTTGAACAGGATGAGTTTCAACAGTGACTTGTGTAGGAGCTTCAGTGCCTGACCAGCCCAGAGGAGCCGGGAACTGCTGGCGCACCTGGAAGGGAGACATTATCAAAGGGTTACTCGGCACTAAAGCGAGTGAGCTGGCGGATGGGGGGAGTGTGGAAACTTTTAACACACTAGACAGTTCTATACCACACAAGTCTATGTAAGTTCCAGAGCAAGGAACATTTTACTGTAAAAGTGGTTGTAGAAGGAGGGGCGGGCCTCCCAGCTCCCGGCCACCGGCTAGCTTTACCCCAAATAACAACACACAAACTGTATTCTTTTAAACACTGCTTGGCACATTAGCTCTAGCCTCGTACTGGCTAATTCTCACATCTACACTCATGGCCAGGCTCCTGTTTCACTATCTATGCAGGATCAGTAAGCTTCCTATAAAGAACCCAGCAGCACTCTGGGTAGGTCTGGAGAACTACTTTCCTTGGAGTCCCTCCTCCTCCCAGCTTTCTTTACAAAACAAAAGGATGGAGCTGGGTGGTGGTGGTGCACGCCTTTAATCCCAGCACTCGGGAGGCAGAGGCAGGCGGATCTCTGTGAGTTCGAGACCAGCCTGGTCTACAGAGCTAGTTCCAGGACAGGCTCCAAAGCCACAGAGAAATCCTGTCTCGAAAAACCAAAAAAACAAAAGGATGTAGATTCACCCAGATGCTTGACAATCCCTTCCTCCTTCTGAACCCAGCAGGAAGCACCAATGAGATCCCTCACACTAGATCCTAAATCACTTAGCCTAGACTGATGCAAGGACCTCTTTACTAAATAAAATAAATCAACAAAAATCACCCCCTGCTTCCATATTTGTCCTTCTCAACCCACTGAGAGTAGCAAAGTTCTTTCAAAACACAATCGGCTCACTCTGTCTGAAAATCATCAGTGATTTCCCACTTCCTATCTCTCCAACCTTCCTTAAGTGCTTGGGTTCTAATCACCTGAGACCTCTTTCCCACCCTTAGCCTGGACATGCGCTTCTGGGCATCAGCTCACCACTTCCTCCCATCAAGAATGCTTTCATTTCTAATCTTTGCATGCCAGTTCTGGAGTTCCCAGGTGTTCTGGCTAACGCTGCCCCAACCATCTACGGCAAAGGCCACGGATTCCACCCTGTGTACTGTACTTTCCAGACTCCTTCGTGCCGGACACAGCCATCAATCAGAACTATGGTTGGAATGAAGGTGGACTTCAGCTGTCACTGCTCGCGAGGTGCAGGCAGGTCTGTCTGCTGGACACTGCACCGTGCACAGCTGAGCCCAGGTGTGTGCGATCACACACTGTGAGAGCAGGGCACAAAGGACGCACCCATGCTCTGAAGAGCCGCTTAGGTTACTTCACTGCCACAGTCAAGGAAAGGGAACACTCTATTCTCAATTTACTCGGATAGTGAGTGTTTAGTCTACTTTACTCAATATGCCTCACCGAACATGTGTTCTTCTCAGACGCATGAGCCTTGACTGGCTGAGCAGGGAGGGTCTAGCGCAGCCCTCGCTAACACCATGCAGGGAATACCACTGGGGTCCACCCCCAGACTTCCGTTTTTATGTAAACATTACTTGTCATTTTGTGTTTTGCTGTGTCTATTTCTGTCACTAGAAGACCACCAATTAATTTAGTACAAATTGTTAAGTATTATTCAATAAAAATTATATGGAAATCCAGCAGGAAAAACAAAACTGGTAGACAATCTCAGAGAAAAAAATGTAGGTTGAACATCCTTAATCTGGCATGAAATGTGCTTTACAATTAGAGTACTTCAGAATTTCAGATCAGGGACACTCAACTACTTGATACTGTACACCAACACTTTGCACTGGAAGAGCCCTGCTACCCATGGGAGGGCCAATTCCTGATGCACGCCTATCATATCAGGCAGAGAGAAGAGACTGACAGATCCTAACAGAGACTGCATCAGGGTGCTCTCTGAGAAATCTGAGTGGTCAGTACGAGACTCTTGTGCTGCATCTATTATCAAATGGTTAATTATAAAATCTTTAACCAGGCGGTGGTGGCGCACAGCTTTAATCCCAGCATTTGGGAGGCAGAGGCAGACGGATCTCTGTGAGTTTCAGACCAGCCTGGTCTATAGAGTGAGTTCTGGGACAGCCAGGGGCACACAGAGAAAACATGACTTACAAAACAAAACAAACCAACTCCTTGAATTCTAAGGTAGGAGTCATTGGCACAGCATTGTGACTGCACAAAAAGCAGTCTGATGACGAGGATGTCTCCATGACAAGTGGGCAGGTCATGTATACAGCACAGATAAAGCTGGACAGAGGACAGAGCAGGGTGGGAGGAGATCTCATCCTGATATTCAGAAGCATATATAATCTTTTAATAATAACAATTATTATTTATAGATTTTCTGTTAACAGTTTCAGGCCATAGCAGATGTCACCAATGAAGTCAAACTGCAGACAGACCAGGGACACTAACACACTTCTCATTTTTTTCTTCCCTTCTTTTTGGTTGTGTGCCTATGTATTGCTGGAGACCACATCTAACCAGGGTATAGTGTACTCCAGGCAAATGCTCCACCATTACACTGTACTATAAGTTGGTAATGACTTTTAACTCTCAATTTACATTTACTGAGTTGTAAAAATCTTGCCGAAGATAAGCTGACAATCATGACCTAAATTACATGCTGCCTCACTGTGATTCAGCAATTTTACTTCCAACTGTTTTCAGGAATTTACAACACAGACAAAATGCACAGAAACTTTTTTTTTCTTTCTTTGTGTAACAGCTCTGGCTGTCCTGAAACTCACTTTGTAGACCAGGCTGGCCTCGAACGCAAAGATCCACCTCCCTCTGCCTCCTGAGTGCTGAGATTAAAGGCAGGCAGCCCCTCAACCCCCAACCCATGTCACCTCCTCACACATAAAGTTGGGGGTTTTTTGGCTGTATTTTTCGAGCAGGGTTTCTCTGTGTAACACCCCTGGCTGTCCTAAAACTCGCTTTGTAGACCAGGCTGGCCTCAAACTCACAGAGATCTGCCTGCCTCTGCCCCAAAACCCCGAGTGCTGAAATTATAGTTGTACGCCACCACTGCCCAGTGAAGATTTTTATTATGCCATCATAAATAGTAAAACTGACTGTAAATAAACAAAATGCCCATTAATAAGCCACGAATGAAATGGCTCATAGAATGTTCAAATAATGTAATACTGCAAAACAATATAAAATAGAAGCTTTAATATAGGAAAAAATATCAAATCTATGCAAAATGTGGAAAAATCTAGATGTAAAAATTTGTGCAGTATGACACTGTTTCTATACAGACTACAGTGTAGGCCATACCTAGGGTAGGTGTTTCTATACAGGCTAGAGTGTAGGAAATACCTAGGGTAGGTGTTTCTATACAGGCTACAGTGTAGGCCATACCTAGGGTAGGTGTTTCTATACAGGCTAGAGTGTAGGACATACCTAGGGTAGGTGTTTCTATACAGGTTAGAGTGTAGGACATACCTAGGGTAGGTGTTTGGCGTGTATAGAATATTGTGTATACATATAAAATACTATCTGACTAATACATATTATCTGTTAATGTATAATTAGATTGACTTTTACATGAAGAAGATCTTTTTAGAGACTAGTGGACGTGATAAAGAGGACTGCTCACAACGCTGTGTGCTAGGTTTCTTTTTTACCATGACACTGTATCAACTATTCAAAAACTGGCCAGCAAAATGGCTCAGCAGATAATGGCATTCATCTAAAGGCACTTGCCACTCAGCCTATCTGAGAGTCTAACTGTCCAGGACCACAGGTGGACAGAGATGACTCCCTGAAGTTGTCCTCTTACCTCTATAGCCATGCTATGGTTTCCGTGTGCCCACATACATACATACATACATACATACATACATACATACATACATACACAAAGTAAATAAACAACTAAAAAAATTAACCCCCAAAGAAAAAAATACGTTGGGCACAGTAAAGCATGTGTGTGATTCCAACTCCTGGGAGGAAAGAGGAGGATGACATAAGGCGGGAGGCAGCTAGGGCTGCCAAAAGCCACCCAAAATAAACGGTGAGATGAGTAAGTAACGTGAAAACAACCAAACTGTGACTTGTGTAAGATAGATGGGGACACAGAGCATGTTATTCCGGGGACTTTCTCTGTGTGTTTACAGGACAGTATGTATGAAAGACAGGAACCAAGGACAGTTAGTCCAAAACCATTTAGGGCAGCTTTTCTGAGCAGGTGGCACTGGAGAACGGCCCAGCTGAGCACAGACACAGCAGAGAGGCCTGGGGATTAAGTGTGCCACATCCCACCTGTAAAAGATCTCAGTTTGAGCATTCTGAGGTCAGAGAAGAGGGGCAGAGCACAGACACACTACTGTCACAGTGGGCTCTACATGTTAACTTCCAGGTACAAGGGGAAACAAAGGCAATATAAAACAGGAGACACACATGGAGGAGCGTGGGGCCGACAGAACAGGGGAAGGGAACAGCAGCTGCACCGGTAAGCTATGTATAGGCAAGGCTGTACAGGTGAAGACCCTGCCCAAAGCAGGAAAGTCAGGGAGAGAGGCCGAAGGCATCTACACATAAGTAGAAAAGTTTGAAGCATTTTAGAGAACAGAAGGGAGACAGGACTCTGAGAAGTGTGGAATAACGAATAGTTGTGTGAACACGAATAGTGATAATGAAACCATGTGACAGTTTCTCCAGAAGAATCTAGCAGCCTAGTCACAAGAAAGGAAACCATCAACCTAGCAGATTCTACTTACTCCATCAAAACTAACCAACCTGCTTCTCACCACAAAAATCAAAATGTAGGCGACAGTGTGAAGGTGTATTATAAAGTCATGTGCTCTTGTCTGAACAGGAAACACCTCCACAGGCTCATGTTTGAGTATTTGGTCCCCAGCTGGCAGCAAGCGGCAGAGGTCAAAGCTCTTGCTGGAGGATGCTGCCCAGCCTCAAGTCTTACTTCCTGAATGCAGAGGGGCACTGTGATCCCCGTCTTTCCTAGAGAATGGAGGCTGTCCTGTGGGCTGGGGCCGAGACGAGCCTGGCTTCCTTCACTGCTCTAATCTGTGTTCAGACCTCAGCACTGTCACTGCTGCCACCGCCTCACACTAGGACTCTAATAGTGAGTTCACAAAGATCACCACGTTTAAGGAGCAAAACCAAGACTTCAAGGTTGAAAATCCAAGCACAGACTGATTCAGAAACCAAGTCTGGGAGTGGAGGTCACAAGAGGCCATGACAGAGACCCAGACCATGCAGCTCAGGTAGGGATCAAACTTCATGAGGCTTGGACATTGCTGTGGCAAATAATATAATCACACAGGGGAAAGTCTAGACGGACGGTGTGTGTGCCCAATGTGAGTTCTCATTTCTAACAAGAAGGGAGTTACATGGTGTCCATGGTCAAAGCTTTCCTCTTCAGCAGTGAGGGTATTACATGCCTTTAGAAAAAGAGGACACAGACAGAGAGCCTCAAACATCCTCACACTTGAGCTATCACAGTTAAAGTGAGCGGGGCTGTGCCATGAACACTGAGAGCTCACCTGAGGACTGTGTGTCTCACAGTCCATGGCCTGGACAGCAGCCGTGAAGTGTCCTCCGCTGTGCCGGTGCTGGTGCGTTGGGTCTGACCTGGCTCTCCCGCTGTTGCTCGTTCCCGAGGATCCACCTTCAGCAGAGGACAGGACAGAGCTGAGTTTAGAGGAACCCCGCCCAGGGCAGTGCTCGGAGACTGCATCATCACTCACAGTGAGTGAGAGCGTGTGCTCTGCAGGCACCAGGACCCGTGCACTGACCCCAGCACCATGTAACATCCCAGCTGACTACGTCAGGAGACAGGGAACCTGGCTCACACAGCAGGCCTTTGGTGCAGTGAGACTCCTGTCTCCATGTGTGATCTTAGGTGTACACATATGCACACTCATAAATGCACTGCACAGCGCATATAAAGACACATGAAACGTTCAAGCTATAGTACTAACTTGAACTACATCACGTTACTGAGCTCAGAAAACATCTTCCCATATCAGCCATAATACAGCTAAGTTCACCTCAGTCATTTGCCTCAGCCACAAAAAAATTCAAAGATATGGAAAAATAACTCCATTTAAAACCCATTTATAATTTTGGCTATTAAGTAGCTTTGCTTCCAACTGTCAGGTGACAATTACCACATGATAAGGGCTGGATCTGCTACTATCTACCCAGGAGGGTGGTGTTTACAGGTGAGCAAACTCAAGAGTCACATACTTGCAAAGAACAGGGTTAAGGAAAATAATCCTTGTCACCCATTACAAAATTTAAAAAACTTAGTTTATCAATACTCTAAAAGAACCCACACTAGTAAGCAAACAGAAAGCACGTGCGAGCAAGCCCTGCAGTAAGATGGCAGACCTGAGCTGGACGATGTGCTGGAGGTGGTGCCTGAGGACTGGGACTGCTCCATCGCAGGGCTGGTAGACACACTGTTACTTGTGTTTGTGCCTTCATCCGCTGTTTTCTTGAAAAAACTGTGCTGCAGGGCATAATAAGGTTGAATCCGAGTTTTGGGGTCATAATCAAGCATCCTTAAAATGAGGTCTTTGAACTTCAAGTAGTCAGCTACAGTATGACCCGATTCCCCAGCACGCCGTCCGCCAGGTCCTCCTGTCTCTACTCCGAGAATATTATGAAGTTTCCGGGTTCCTGGTGGTTTGTATTCCTGTTAAAGAGAAAACAAAAATTGTCTCCAAAGTCGGTGGGAGATGTGACACCTACACGATTCACTCCAATGTCTGAGGCGCTCATGGGTACAAGGCTTTGTGAGGAAGGACAATCACTGAGACAGTCAGCCACCCCCTACTTCTGCATACAACACTTAGACACACATGGCTACGGAAACCCAATACAGTTTTGAGAACACAAAAACGACTACGAAGGTCGGTGCAGCTCCGTGACCAGCAGATGATGGCTGGCCTAGGCTGGGCTTGCACAACTTCGAAGACCCAGGGCAAGTAGACGATGGCCGGCCTAGAGTCGGGTTTGTACTACTTCACCCAGGAACATGATACTTGTTTTTCAAGTTTGTGTAAGAAGCAAACAAAGGAGTAAACACACAGAATGACACAGAAAAGCCACAAATACAATCACTGTGAAGTTTTTTGCAGAGAAATATGGACTCTGACCTGTTCTACTCTGTACCTAGGTTTGTTCTGAGACAGGGTCTAGGAATGTAGTCTTGCCTGGCCTACAACTCACCACATAGACCAGGCTGACTTCAAACTCACAGAAATCACAGAAAGACTTGCCTCTGCCTCCCAAGTAGTGGAACTGAGATAAATGGTGTCCAGCACAAAGCCAGGCTGGCTGTGTACCTGAGAACACGCTGCACTGCATCCCTGATGGTGGCTCAGAGTACAGAAGCACTGGCTATGCCAACCTGCTCGGACACAGTGAAAGCACCAGTCTTCTCTTACAGCATGGCTCAGGAGCTGGTTAACGACACAGTGGGTTTTCCTGACAGTTATTTGGCAAAGTGCAGCAGTGTCAGCTTCCAGCTCTCTACAAACGTCAAGGTCACAACAACATCATTGGACTTGGAGTGATAGTGTGGGATTCTTCAGATGGTTGTTCAAAGTCAAGCATCAGGACAAATCACAAATGCGCGTGCTTGGCAAGTGCTCTTCCACTGACCACAACCCAGACCCTAGCAGCCCTGGAGTGGAAAGAGGACAGCACACCGGGCAATGAGCAAGGACAATTCAGCCACACGTGGGCAGACAGAGAAGGTGGAAGAGGTCGGGCTGCTGGTGAATGGCAGCGTGGACAGAGCTCTAGAGACTCCTGCAGCCATGAATAAACAATGCTGGAAGGAGCCTCCTCTCATGGTACATAAACCTGAGTCAAAAATCCAACACCCAGATTCAGCTAATGTCAGCCCTATCCTACTGTGTACAAGATATGTCTGCTTCTCAAAGGAAACGACACTTATATCTCAACTTTCCTCAAATACAGAAATATTTTAAAAATTATAGAAACAAACAGTGGAGTCCATAATTTAGTGAGGGAAATGGGTTACCAATAAATCCATACTGATAAATGGCTCAGGCAGTAAAATTGGCAGGCAGGCAGGCAGTGAATGTAAGTTATACAGTTGAAAATGTAGACAACCATGTATATAGATGGGATTTCAGAAGAGGAAAAGTATTCATAAAAAATGAAGACAAATACAAATTTTAAACTGAAACATTATCGGAAGTGAAGAACTTGCTTAACATCTGGGTGTTGTATGCTCATGGGCAGAGGCCAACAGAACCTCAAGTGTCATTTTCTCTTCTTCTTCTAAGCAGCATCTGTCGTTGCTCTGGAACTCACCATGCAGATCAGACTGGCTGGCCGGGAAGCCCCTGGGACATCCCTATCTCTGCCTCCCAGCAGAGACAAAAATGTATACCATCATGTCTGGCCTTTTTGCTTTAGGTGGATTCTGGGGATCGAACTCTGGTCTTTGTGCTTACAAGGGAAGCATGTCACTGACACCTATTTCTTTAGCCTCCATTGATGTGGGAAGGTTTTTGTATATCTGTTGCTTTCATTGGTTAATTAACAAAGAAACTGCTTGGCCTGATAGGTCAGAACATAGGTGGGTGGAGTAAACAGAACAGAATGCTGGAAAGAAGGAAAGTTAGGCAGACGCCATGCCTCTCCACTGCAGGGCAGATGCCATGGAGCCAGCCATCAGTCAGGTCAGACATGCTGAATCTTTCCCAGTAAGCCACCACCTCATGGTGCTACACAGATTATTAGAAATGGGTTAATCAAGATATGCGAGTTAGCCAAGAAGAGGCTAGAGATAATGGGCCAGGCAGTGTTTAAAAGAATACAGTTTGTGTGGTGTTGTTTTGGGTGAAAAGCTAACCATGTGGGAGCCAGGTGGGACAAAAAGTAGGCCTGCCCGCAGCTCCTTCTACAAATGGCGCCCAATGTGAGCTAACAACAGATTGGGATTCAGAGTACTGAGGAGCCATGGTTAAGAAAATTAATGGTAACCAAAAACACAGAGCAAAGATATTATCAAAATTCAAAACACAAAAGCAAGGTATATACTACTGCACTCCCATACTGCAGACGGTCCAAGCAGGCCTGTTATCCTGTGCTAAGGCAAGCAACCCACCCATCACACCAGAGAAAGCAATCTCAGGTTAACACTAACTGACAACCATGTGTGTAATTGGAGAAGACAGTAAGACCAAGCAAAGCAAATGTCTGATGATATCTAAGCACCACAAGCCCAAGAATCTCAATACACTCTAAGGAGAATAATTTAAAAAATTATGTAAGTACATAATAATCAGGTACAAAGATCAAGTGTTTTAATCACCCTGAAGGAAAAGGAAACCATATCACAAATGCACAGCACTAAGAACAAACACTGACTTTCTTCACAGACCATGCAATCGAGAAGAGGCAGACCATATTCCTGAGGTGGGACATGCTAATCTAGAGCTCGGCTGACAGTGAGCTACCACAACCTGAAGAACTGCATCCTTGCAGACAATGCACCTGAAGGAGTCTTCTTTCCTCTCTACGTTGCTTTCCACCAGGTATTTATTAGTGGCTAGAAATGCAACTAACACTATTGACAGAAACACACAATCACCCTACAGACGACTAAAACAAAGTATAATTTTTATCAAATACACAAGAAAGAATCACCAAGACAGATTTGCATACTAGGTTATAAAACCAGACTATAAATTTTAAATGAATGAAATCACATTTTAAACCACAGTGCTACTGAGCTAGAGATGAGTTAACATGTCTAGAAAATTCTCAAATAATTTGAAATGGCTAACAAGATCACTGTTGAGTTAGAGAAGTCACAAGCTACGTCAGGACACACTGGAACACGCTGACGAGATCAGGAAGTTGAACTCAATGTTGCACCAGAGAATGCCAGGGCCAAGTGTGCTTCATTACAGGTTAGGGTAAACGTTCCCAAGTCAATTAACAAATTCAGTCGGGGGGAGGGGGGGTGGGAGAATCACATGATCATCTCTGTAGATGCAGAAATGGCCTGTGACAAGGTTTAAAATGGAGTATCAGTGCAATTTCTAGCAGGACCTGACATTCGAATACAAGCTTGTTTTCAGATTTGACATAGAAAGAAAAAACCTAGAATGTGGACTGATTCCTGGAAGGCTTGCACTGCCTGCAGTCAGGAATCACTAAGGAGACAGTGATCCACACTGCGCAGCTAGTATAGGGACAGGGCACTGGAAAACAGCCCAAATGTGCAAACATAAAAGGTGAATAAGCTTTGTTTAAAAAAAAAAAAAAAAAGGAGCAAATTAGCTCAATAGGAAAAGGCAACTGTCAGCAAATGATGCTCAGCACTGCCCCCTTCACATTATTCCATGCTCAAAAATGAATTCAAGATGAACCACAGCAAAGTTAAGGGAAAATCCAAAGGAATTTCAGGAGAAAACACCTATAAAGCAAATTTTTACTAACTCGGGAATTAGAAAATAAAGCTCTACAGATCTGAACAACAGCATCAACTATTACAGGTGTTTCCTAACACACGTCTCACTGGCATCCAAAAAGAGCATGTTTAGAAAGGAGTAAGCCAGCACTGCACGGGAAAGAGGCTGACAGGCAACGAAGGCCTCACTCCCAGCATGAGTAAGGACCCTTCTGAAGAGTAAGAAAAAACTGAAAGAAGCTCTATGGAATATTGCCTGATGATGATAAACACACATAGGCCCTACACTCTGGCAACTCTAGTCTGAGACAATGCCACCATTAAAAAAAAAAAAAAAGATGTGTGGTGTTCTCACTAGCCTTAATCAATTAGTCCTTAATTATGTATAAACAGAAACTTTACTGACAGATAATAAATTACAGTATAGTCAGTGAAATACCATGAAGCAATAATATGAATTAAGACCTGAGATGAACAATATAAAATTCCCCCAAAATATTATTTTACTAAGTGTGATTCTTAATCTTCATTGTCAACTAGACAGAGCTTAACAATCACCATGGAAATAAATCTCTAGATGCAGCTGTCAAAGTTTTCTACATTGTTTTTGTTGAGAAGGAGAAACTTATCCAAGTGTGAGGAGTAACAATCCACAAGACCAGGGTCCCAGAAGGAATAGAAGGAGACAAGAGCTGGGCATCAGCATCCACCCCTCTGCTTCCTGACTGCAAGTACAGGTGAGACCCAGCTCCTGTTCCTTCTGTCAAGCTCTCCCTGCTACAGTGAATGGCACCCACAAACTGCAAACGAAACCTCCCTTTCTTCTGTAAGTCAGAGCAGCAAGGTTAACATGTTAGGTGGCCATAGCACAGACTGTCATTTTTATGAAGTATACCTATTGATTAATCCCACCTGCAGCAGAAATCAGACGAACAAGACAGAGTCAGAACACAAGGTGGGACTTTGTGATACTACTCTATATTCTATGTTAGATAGTGAATGCAAACTCAACACTTATGCACATATTATTACAAATAAATTATGCTTCAATAAAATAGCAAGATTTGTGCATCTGTGTCCACTACAGAAGAGAACTACAGTTAAATGTGCATTTTTGGTGATATGAATGAGAATGTTTCCCATAGGCTCATGGTCTGTGAAGATTTTGGATATGTGGCCTTGCTAGACAAAGTATGCTATTGGGGTAGGAGTTCAAGCTTAAAGCCACATACCATTCCTGTTTGCTCTCTGCTTCCTGACTGTGCTGAAGAAGTGACCTCTTCAGTCTGCCACCTGTTGCCATGTTGTCCTAGCCATTCTGGACAAGAACCCTCTGGAACTTTAAGCCCAAAAGAACAGTTCCTTCTCTAAGCTGCCTTGGTCATGGTGTTTTATCATAGCAATACAAAAGTAACTAGTAGAGATTCCATTTAAACCTTGGAATATGGGCTTCTGAAATATGAAAGTTGAAAAATTACGCAATGACAGTGTTTGAATTTTTGCTATCTCCTCCCCCACAGATGACCAGCTGATTGCAGATGCTGTTGCTTTGCTTAAAGAGAAATAAGTCAATCACTAAGTTTGACTGGGAAGTCTCATTGAATTTACAGTTAATTAATGGGTATTAAAGTGTATGCTAAGATTTGATTCACAAAGAAATAAGATATACTAATTTATGAAATGCCTCTAATAACCAATACACAATAATAATCATAGCTCAATTTGGGAGAAATGATAGCTGACGAACCAGCTCCTTAATTTAAAATGACAGAGACTGGAAAAACTGAATGGGAAGAATGTTTTATTTAAGGGGGGTAAGTTTAAAATAAAAAGATGGCAGTAGACTGGACTGCAGAACAAACATGGAAGCAGATCTACCTGGAACACTAGTCAGACTGAGGACGTTCTACTCCAGTTCTGTCACAGGAAGATGGGCTGGGAATGATAAACTATGGACATACATGGAAGAGACTCAGGGTGCCTGTATTTAGAGACGGCTTTTACAACATGTACAGGAATGAAGTCGCAGGTATAATTGAGGAACTGGAGGCTGATGGCCTACAATTAGAGAGCAAGGCAGAATGCAAAAAGCTGCAAACCAGTTATGACAGGGATAAAAACCATATATAAATCTCCAAGTACTGTAAACATCATTTGGAGCTGGGGAGATATTTCAGTTGGGAGTGCTTACCTAGCACCTCAGCTACACAGCAAGTTCAAAGTCAGCCTACGTTACATAAGACTTGTCTCAAACCCAAAAAAAAAAAAAAAATTCAAAACAACAACATAATAGGGTCAAAGAGCTCAAAGAGCTTGGGTTAAGAGCTCTTGCTATTCTTCCAAGGACCAGAGTTTGGTTCCCAGCACTACACTGGGAAGCTAATTATTCCAAAACCCAATGAGATCCGATGTCACCATAAGGCCTCTGTAAACATACACATATACATATGCAGAAAAACACATATGAATAAAAAAACTTTAGGAAAAAAAAGCAACAACAAAAATCACTAGACATTAAAAGGCTTTACGACCAAGTAAATGTGAATTAAAACACCTCAGTTCCCTAAAGATGACACCTGGTGGCAGCATCACTAAATACAGGATAAAAGAACTAAAGAAAAAAGTTAACTATTAAAAACCCAGAATTACAACCAAAAGCTAACATGTATATAACAACTTTAATTATGTATCTGCACATTCTTTTCATTTGATAAAGCCCAAACTAGACTAGATATAAAATCGAGATGGGAATTTGGTATCATTTACTCTAAAAATTAATATTGTTGGGCCTCTGAAACAGGCGTCAGATCTATCGTTGTTTAGAAGACGCAAACACCGTGCTATCTCAAGCACTGAGCTGGGAACCTGAACTCCACTGTCGGTTCATATCCCTGAGAAAACAGCACAAACTGCCTAAAAATCATTTTTTTCAGCAGGGTGGTGGTGGTGCACACCTTTAATCCCAGCACTTGGGAGGCAGAGACAGGTGAATCTCTGTGAGTTTGAGGTCAGCCTGATCTACAAAGTGAGTTCCAGGACAGGCTCCAAAGCTATAGAGAAATTCTGCCTCAAAACAAAAACAACACTTAAAAAAATTACTGACTGTACTTCTGACTTGCTGTGTGCAAGCTGTGAACGTCCTGATTCAGTATGATGGACAGAAGCACTCCAGCTTCACCAGCTGTCTCCAAATACAGCAGACAGGAGCATGCTCCCATCACAGCCCAAACAATCCTGACCATCAAGCAAACACTGGCCCACGTACACAGTTCAGATCAACAACACTCAACTGATCAAAATACCATCTTTTAATTATTAGTTATAATATTGTTGTCAAGTAAATTCAAGGAGCTATGATATGGCTCCCTGATGAGGAAAAAAGACAGAAAAAAAGGAGGTGGGGAGAGAAAGGAAGCCCCCTCCAACAACAAGTGTACCCCTATTTTTACCCGTTTTCCATCTTTGGTCTTCTTTAAGTTCCAAGTGCCATCGGGCAACTTCTCAAAGAACTTTCTTGCTTTTGGTGCTTGGTCAAGAATATGAGCAGGTGGGATGCCCAAAACTTCCACTATTTTATTCATCTGATCTACCTGTATTAAAAAACAAAAACAAAACATGTAATTTCAACTGTATATTCATTCACTTCTGCTTGTCACTTCCTCCCTAGGTCAGCTGCACATGACCCTGTGCAAGGCCCTCTTCTGGACACTGAGTACGCAGTCAAACCACTAGATGTGATCCATTTTTGCCCTCATGGGCTACACACTCAGCAGAAGGGAAAGCAGATAATCAACAACTAAAAACACAAATCTACAGTGAGCCTTGGGACTCAGATGCAATGGAAACACTAAGACAGGGTGGGGGAAGTTTTAAGTGTCTATATAGCCAAAAACAAAATTGTACTAACATATAGGCATTAATTAAATAACTGTTTAAATGAAAACTATGCACGAATCATGCGTAGTGACAGAACACAGAAAAGCAAATAGAAAAAAATCCTGTTTGGGAAGAGGCCAACTAGAAATGTAGTCAAGCCATAAGGAACTGATTCTGGGTAGAAACAACTCGGCTCCCACCCTATGGATGCCCAAATCCATGGGTACTCAGATCTGTTGTATAAAAGGAATATATGCATGTAATTTATGTGCATCCTCCTATACGTCAGATCTTGTCTAGATTACTTATAATTACAAATACTAGAAAAAGTCATTACACCTCACTGTTGAGGGAATCCTTACACAAAGAAAGGTGATATTCCTGCTATGCTAGACTTGGTTTACCAGTAACAGCTACACTGTGATTCAATCAGCCTAAAGACTGTATTTCAAAGTTAAGACATAAATAATCTCAGGTATAATAAAACTCAAATTCAGACATTTGTACTCTCCCATCTCACAGACAATTTCTAGCAATGAAAAGACATGCCTGGAATAGTTTTTGACCAACCAATTCTCTACCCATACAGATGTAATCTTTTTTTCACAAATATTGCTGGTAGAATTAAAAGATGCAGAGCTAGGAGGAAGAAGAGAGATCATAACAGCAGTCTGAGCACAGAGGACAAGAAAGAAGGTGGGGAAAGGGTCAGAGCAGCTGAGTAGGCATCAGGGGGCTCCACTGGGAAGCTGACTTGAGAACACAGTCTGCAGTGCCATCTGGGAACCAGTGCATTAAGACAGGAAGAACAAGTGTAAAGGGCCAGGCAGGGGTGGTGGTTGGTGTTTTCAGTGGACCAGAGAAAGACTGTGGGCTGAGTCAGGGGAGCAGGGTGAAAGGGCAGAAGGGTCACCGAAGAGAGCTGGCACAAAGGGACAGGAGAATATCAAACACAAAAGAATTTTGGTTTTGACAATGAGAAAAATGGGAAGCCACTAAACTCCCAACTGATGCTAATACTGTTTAATCCCAAGAAAGTTAGAAATTGTAGGTTAAATTATTTATTTATTATATATACAGTGTTTTGTCTGTCTGTATGCTTGCTGGCCAGAAGAGGACACCATATCTTATTACAGATGGTTGTGAGACACCATGTGGTTGCTGGGAATTGAACTCCGGACCTCTGGAAGAGCAGTCAGTGCTCTTAACCTCTGAGCCATCTCTGCAGCCCCAGGTTAAATTATTTAAATTCAAATAAAAACAAGTATTATCAAAGTTGCTTCTAACTGCTTCATGAGCTGAAGTTAAAACTAAATGTAGAAGCTTTTAGGTAACATGACAAGATCTCAACACAACAACAAAAAAAAAAACACCGACAAAAGTCATTTGGACTTTCTTGTTTTACTCTATAAATGAAAATTTAGATTACGATCCTAAATGATCAGCTTTCTACAAAAAAAAAAAAAAAAAAAAAAAAAAAAAAAAAAAAAAAAAAAAAAAAAAAAAAATTCTACAAAAAGTAATTTTAAAAAAACAAAAGCTCAGCTGCTCTGCAGGGAGCTCACTGTTCCTCACCTCCAGAATCTCTTAGGAACAGAAAGCCTGCAGACTTGCAGTCTCTGTGGCCCTAAAATCCTAGACTTACTAGTTTATATGAAAAGATTCAGGCTGCATCTACCGGCTGAGCTGTGCACTGCCCTCCCAGTGCTGTGCCCCACTCTCAGGGTCTTAACCAGCATTCATACTATCATTCAGGGTGCCCTCATCTTCACCACACACTGAGGCTTTCTGTTACTGTACTTAAACCTGCAAAATGTCTACAAAACACTATGTCTAATCTAATTTACTATCTCCTTCATTAACGTATTAACTATCTTAATAACCAGTTCAGAATTCTAAACCTACCATTATATAACTGACAAAGAGGAGAAATTGTAAGAGTGTAAAATAAGACAAGCTGACCTCAAACCTAAGTGATCAAGCTGTTAAGCAGACACTGTCCTATGAAGACAACTTTCAGAGGGCATTGTCTCTATGGAAACAGAGCTGCACATCAATTCTTCACATACCTCATTGGCACCACTGAACAGAGGCTCTCCAGTATGCATTTCAACCAAGATACATCCAAGGGACCACATGTCAATAGCAAGATCATAAGGCATTCCCAGTAGCACCTCTGGAGACCGATAAAAGCGACTCTGAATATACTGGTATATCTGAAACAAATTTCAAAATAGTATTAATCCTGTATGTTGTGTTTATTTGTATTCAACATCAGATTAAAAATACTCACAGCCGGACTGCAGTGGCGCACGCCTTTAATCCCAGCATTTGGGAGGCAGAGGCAGGTGGATCTCTGTGAGTTCGAGGACAATCTGGTCTACAAGAGCTAGTTCCAGGACAGGCTCCAAAACCACAGAGAAACCCTGTCTCGAAAAAAAAAAAAAAAAGAAAAAGAAAAAGAAAAAAAATGGTATCTATAAAACAAGAGCTACAAAAAAACTGTCTTGAAAAACCAAAATCCAAAACCAAACAAATAAAAAACCCAACAACAAAACCCTACTACTCACCGCAACAGGAAAGCTCAACATTACACTATGAATATAATTGAATAACATTTCAAAGGAATAACCAAATAGGAAGTTAACTCAGACCCTTTCATGTAATGTGGTCCTACTTCAGAAGTCAAGAGAAATAGTAACCAAGTTAATTACCCCTGCTCTGGGGCGTGGCTCAGTGGTAGAGAGCAGTTGCACAGCATGGGTAAGGGTTTGGATTTGATCCCCAGCAAATACTCTAGTCCCAAACGTCTTAGACATGCGGTATTCACACTGTGAAATGTTTGTCAGCATTCCATCCAGGTCACCAGGTTTTTCTACCCCAGTCACGGAGCACCCTCGCCCAGGGGCACCCTTGCCCTCGGGCCACCTTCTGATTGTGAGCAGCACAGCCGTCCATGGAAGGCATTTCCCAAGTAACCACAGCACAATTTAACCCTTAAACGTTCAGGGGCCTAAAGGGGCAAGGTACCTCAGTTTGTGCAGACAGGGGGAAAATCTACTGTAATTACTCTCACAGTGGGCATGTATTTCCACTCACAGTGTGTTTTACTCCTACAACCAGGAACAACGCTAGGCTTTTCTTGTTTTGTTTTGTTTTGTTTTGTTTTGTTTTATTTTTCGAGACAGGGTTTCTCTGTAGCTTTGGAGCCTGTCCTGGAACTGCCTTTGTAGACCAGGCTGGCCTCGAACTCACAGAGATCCGCCTGCCTCTGCCTCCCAAGTGCTGGGATTAAAGGCGTTTCAACAGCATTCGAGGCTGTACATTTTGGTTCTTAATCCAATTTAAAAAATTATCTCCACAACTACATAGCTTTGCTATTATAAAATGATGTGTAGAAATGATAAAAGATAAGCTGCTAACCAAACTGACTCTATGCCTTCCCTATAAATAACCTGCTCCACTTAAAACCTAGGTACAATTGGACAAGATAGGAATTTCACAAGCTTGGAAAGAAAAGAATGGGGATGCCAATATAAAAATAGTAATATCTGGTTGTTAGATTAAAATAATAGTTTCAATACCTTTATGCAAATAACCATGATCTTCTGTTTGCATGTAAAAAACACCATTGGCACAGACGTCACATGGCCAGCACCCACAGCAGAAAACCTGCTTTCCTGACCCAGCTAAATTTACTTCTGTTTTGCTTTTCGATACAGGGCTTTTCTGTGTTGCCCTAGCTTTCCTGGCTTTCTGTCTCTGTCTCTCTACGTATTATTTATCTTGATTATATAAGAGAAATAATTTTACTCAAGAACCTAGATCAAGTTAGAATTACCCAAATTTTATACTAAAAACGCTATTTAGAAACTATAAATCACCTAATATTTCTTTTATCTCTTACTCTTTCTTAAAAATTTTTAGCATAAAACACAATTTTTAATATTAACTTAAAAAAAATCAGTATTTTTCAAGTACTGCAATCTGGATTGTAAAGAGACATCAGCAGATGTGCTACATGTTCAAGATAAGGACCCATCCTCTAATTGCCTCCAAACTATAAATACATTGCTTAAAAAATGCTTTAAATAGCTATTTGTACTGTCCTACCTAATTCTACTGGTAACTCACAAGTCCTAAAATGATACTTACCCTCTGCCCCAACTGACAGGAACTGCCAAAATCAACAATTTTGATTGCACTCCGTTTGGGGTTACACAGGAGGATGTTCTCAGGCTTTAGGTCACAGTGAATGATACTAAGTTCTGGAGTCGCAAGGAAAAGCAGTGCTGTGCACATCTGTTGTGCAAACTTTCGTGTTAGGTTCAAAGAGACCCCTCGGAAATTGGTGTTCCTCAACAAATCATAGAGATTATAGGACAGCATTTCAAAAACTAAACAAAGATGGTTTCGAAACATAAAGTGGCGTTTCAAATGCACTGAAAGAGAAAAGAAATTTCACATAAGTTATGCATAATGGTGAGGTAAGAGTTAACATCTATTTGTGTTCTCCAACACTTTGCCATCCAGTGCAGAGTGGAAGGCAAGGTAGTCTGGAGATCAGGCCCCAGCACTAAGAACTTGTTCTTCTGATTATTAAGAGTTTCTACCACTATTCTAAGTTAGAGAAGCAAGTTCTACTGGTTTGTGACAGTGTCCGTTTCATCTGACAGCTCTCTCCACTGGCTTTGGTCAATGGATAAATGTGTGTTTAATAGCCATTTTCACGAGTAACTGGCAAGCAGTTTTCTGGAAACTGGCTAAGAACAGCAGTCTGCTTTTTGTGTTTTAGGTAAATAAACAGAAGCAGGTGTCTGGAAATTGTGCCGAGTAAGATCTTGGGAATTCAAGATTGATGGATTGATTATGTTCAGTAAGCTGAGAAAAGTCTTGTGTAAGACTCAGGACTTTAGGCAGCTATGAAGCACAGATCGACCACAGAAAGAAATAGCCAGCAGCCTATGACTGGGGACAGTCCAGACAACGGCAGCGAGTGCTGCCGGCCTCTACAGGGTCCCTAGTAAAAACCTGTGCTTCAAGGAGGCAGCCTCAGCACAAGCAGTCCCAGGTCAGAAAGCATCTGTAAGTCAGCTGCTGCCATCTTAGCCAACAATGGTTAAGATAACTCTTTAGTATCCCAAAAATAGCTGTCTCTACAGATATTGCCAGAAAAATATGACAGGAGTCAAACACCCATTGTGGGAGAAAACACACGATGGATACTAAGCCTTCTTGGCACAGTCCTGGACTGACTGCCTTGAGAAGTAGACATCTATAACTATTTTAGGTCACTCATGATGTAAGTAATCTAGAGGAGGGATAACCCACACAAGACGTACTCTATGTGGTACAAATAGGCGTCTACAGCACTCCTTGACACTGTGAAGTAATAAAAACAGTCCTTACAAAGTTTCCTGTCTGTTCTTAGTCACTTCACAAGTTCTGTTTAAAACTAAAAGCAGCTCCTTGACACCTCACAGACATGGCCCTCTGGGGATTTTAATCTCCTGATTAAGCAGTAGTCACAAAAGGAATGCAAAAGATGTCTTAAGTCAAAATTCCAATGTGAGTGTGAAAGTCTGTTCAAGAAGCTGTGCAACCAGAATGTTCTGCCAATAAAAGATCTACCCACTTCTAGTTAACCACTCAGTCACTGGGAATCTATGAGACATTAGCAGGAAAACCCAAACACAGATATGTCTGTGTGCTGATCTTTCTGATGGGATTCTGAAAGAATGGAGAATACTAAGATTTTCTCCAATATATTAAATGAAAATACTTTTTAACAGACCGTTGTTACTAAATATTCCAGAAAAAAATATTCTATGAAGAGGAGTAAAAGGGAAGGATAGGGAAAGATTCATGGATTTCAATTTAATAAGAAAGAACAAAACTTTGATGCTTTGTGGCACACGGTGACCATAAAAAAGAAGAATGCTCTGCGAGCCTCAAACACAGGAAATAATTTCAAATACTTTCAATAATGAATGCTTATCCTGGCTTGAACATTGTGTAGACAAATATACATTAAAATACACACAGTAGAGAAAAGGGTGTACAACTACTTGTGCCAATTAAAGTAAGTTATACTATATGGCAAGTGTAGTTTTAAAATTCAAACACGAGGTCATCAGGATAAATTATATCCATTAACTGTCTTTGAATTCAATGGTACCATCAAAAAGAAACCTTAAGCCTTTAATTGAAGGTACAGGTCAAGCAACACCGTGGCGTGTAAACACCCCTGTTGCTGCTGTCATCCGGAACAGAATCCTCAGTTCTGTTCTGAGTCACTAAGAGTTTTCCATACTCTTAAACAGGGACCTCAACACCCAAAACACATGGCACAAGAATCAAAAAGAGGACTAAGCGTGTCCTGAGAGCTCTGTAATTCAGGCATCCCTTGATGTCCTCTGGACAGAACCAGGCTACTGGTCACTAAACAGACCTCATGTGAACAGCATTTCAGTAGTGTGAAGAGAAAAGGTTCTAAGACACAGCTGGTAACATCAATGACTGCCCAACAATTTCCAGAGAAGAAACTAAGGTGAGTGGCACGGCCCTTTCTCTGTAACAGGGTAAGGGACCTCTCAGACGGGATGGTCTGAACCATCTGAAGTTCACAATATGGTAACTGTGGTAGGACTAAGCCACAATGTGCTCCCACGTCTTGTCTGAGTGATGCCCGTCTGAAACCCAGCTCTGTCTGTGACACTGTGTCTTCAGTGAAGTGCTGCTAATGTGAATGCTGCTGCGTCTCCTGTGCGCACGTCTGCAGTCAAACACCAGGGTGTCCAGTAACTTACACAGCAGCTAAACGCTAAAATGGACAAGAATCTGAGGTAAACTGGGCCCTTCAACATTTGCCGTAGAAACAATGTGTGGTGTAGGTATATTGTTTTACTTGGAAATAGTCCTAACAGTACAGTGAGGCTAAACTTCTGGGGGAATGAAGTCATTAGTCTAGGTAACAACAGTCTCTTATAAAGGGAGGTGCTGGGATTATTTTATGCGATCCAATAGTTCAGAACAGCAGTGGGATGGGCAACTGCATGGGACACCATTCCAACTGTGATTTCAGCTCACAGCTCCAACATTGTTACCATCGCTGAGAAAGAAATAACCCTCGTCATGGAGAACTGCTTTGGCGCCTCTGCACTCTGTCTCCAATTCTTTTGACTCTCTTCATCCTTTCCTTTCTTATCTGAGCCCACAGCTAACTGCTGCTCACACACAACCCTTTCCTTGAGACTGTCTAGAAGCATACCCCGCCATAGGTTACAGGTCCAGGGGCACTCCCATCCACCGATTCTCTGTCAGAGTGGAAGAAACGCTCATTTCTATTTATGTGGATGTATGAAAGTCTGTGGTCACACGTGTGGCTAAAGAAGAGATCAATCTCCCAGAGCTGTGAACTTGGTGGCATGTTTTTCTTGCGAGTGAACAAAATGACAGTGCTTTATCAGCACTGATATTTTTAAAACAATATGAAAGTGGTAGGCTGTAGAAATGGCTCAGTGAGTAGGGGTGGGTACGCTCCAGGAGACCCCAGAGACCAAGCACCCACATCAGACAGCTTCAAAACTAACTCTAGCTCAAAGGGATCAGATGCCTCTGGCTTCTGCAGACACCTGCATACATGCACATATGTACACACATACATCTTTTCAAAGGATGAAAGCTGTAATTAGAATGTCTTTGGCTTTCCTGCTTCTGTTTCCCTCAGGAAGATGGTGTGACAATGAAACACACTGGCGTCGGGTATGGAAGCAGCCTTTACCTATGTAGTATTTCATCTCAGTGTCGTGTTTGTTCATGAGCTCAAGCAGCCGCACTTCGATCTGGGCTTGATTCAGAAACGCTTTCTTGTTCTTTATGATCTTAATGGCAACCCATTCTTGTTCCACTCGATCATAGGCTTTTACAACCTACAAAAAAGAAAAGTAATCCTCAGTGTCATTAGTAACAATGTTACAGTTTACATGTGTTTCGCCATACTGTGTATCTACTTAACTCTTCTTTAATTGTACATTCCTCTGATGTTTCTAATTCTAAGTAACAGTTGCTTCTACTCGCAAGTGAAATCCTCCTTCAGAACTGAGTCTCCTCTTATATCCCCTGACAGTATCTAGACAGTGACAGACCAGACAACTGCAACAAAACTGGAGCTGCTTTCCTCCTTCAGAAACAGCCTGATTCCTGATGAATTCTGACTTTAATCTTTACTCTTTCTTACAACAAATGTGTACATGTACTGTATATAAGTATGTGCATATATATGTGAGTATGTATGTATGTATGTATATATATATATATAAATTTTTTTAAATAAGACAACTCACTCAACACTACTGTGTTTTTGTTGTTGCTGTTTGCTGTTGTTGAGATAGGGTCTCACTGTAAAACCCTGGCTAGCCTAGAGCTCCCTATGTAGACTAAGCTGGTGTCAAACTCACAGATCTCCCTGTCTCTATCTCTCCAGTTCTGGATTTAAGGCATGTACCACCACTTCCAGTTCAACTATTCTTTTATGTAGAAAAACATCGATATAATCCTAAGAATACATAAAATGTTCTAATACTTCTCAGAAACCAATTTTCTAGTTCTAAATTAGTTTCTCATATTAGAAGAATTCGTTTAAGACACCAATAAAGTATGATGACGAGAATGTCATAATGAGAAGATGTCCTGGACCTGATTAATGCATCACACATTTGTAATATGACATACAGTCTGAGAGGCAATGGCTTTGGATATATTTGACCATATTCAAAAGGTCTGGAGTTGGAAGAATCTCAAAAGATGCCAGAGAGAAGACTGACCATCACTGGGTCAGGAAGCCTTGACTCAGGAGGACTTTTGTGACAGATCTGCTTCAAGTCATACAAGAAGCAGAGATACCAGTGTCCACATAGCTGGAGGCCACAGCATGTGTGTGCATTATTCTATTCGATCTATGGCTGCTAAGGTGGACAATATACTTCTGTCCTTAGCACAATTTGACACATGAATATTACTTCACTAGTTAAAAGAATATATTCTGCTTTCTCTCAAGGCTCAGAGAAGTAACATCAGTATGTACTTCTTTTTAAGACATGGTCTTATATACCCCAAGCTGGCTGCAAACTCACTGTGTCACAGAACATCAACTTAAACTCCTGATACTTCTGCCCTACCCCCCATGTTCTAGGATTGTAGACATGTGCCACCACACCCAGTTCTACAATTTGCTTGCTTGTTTTTAATCAACAAAGCAAAAACAAATTTCACAAAAAGCCATTTTGATCCCCATTTTATTGTACTCAGTAAAAAGTAGGTTTGAATTGCATGGAATTATCTAGCAAGATGAATGGCATGAACAATAAATCACATCTCTAACCAAAAGAGCTCAGTGACTCAGTGAGGCGGGAGAAGAGCCGGGTGGGAGTAGCCAGAGAGATAAGTTCAATAAGAGGCTGTGACCCCAAAACTTAGGACGCTCAAACAGGAAACAACTTGCTACCTATGCAGACTGTTTCCAAAGACAGAAACAGTGAGGAGGGAGTGAGCAATCCTGGGTGAGTACAATGTGACAGGACAGGAGAATCCTAGGTGCAGAGAAGGGCAACAATAACCAAGGCCAGGTCCAGTTACTCGTTACCCCAAATAGAGTCCTTAGCGCACTAACTGCTGGGGTATGGGAAGAAAAAGGAATTCTGAAGCCCATATGCCTGCATCCAAGGTTGGTGTGGTTAGACCAGCCAGCATATGCATTAAGCCCCAGCCCAGGGAGAGGAGAGTGCGTGCTATGCTGCCGCAGGACTCTGAGCAGACAGAGGCGCAAACTCTACAAGGAAGACCTGCTAGACTGAGCGAAGGGACAGAAGAGGTTGACTCTGACTATCAACAGTTTAAATTTATCACTTTAGCCACCAGCTAAAAGTAAACAGCAGCCAAAGAAACATTTATAAAAATAAAAGGGATTTTTAGGGCTGGAGAATTATGATCATCTAAATATTTAAATACATACTTTTCACATCAATTTTATTACTAGCAAAAGTGTGTTACTACGAATATACTGTCATGATTCAATAAAAATTTTAACTAATGAAATTAAGCTTTCTCTATTAAATTACCTGTCCAAATGAACCTTTGCCTATCAAGGAATCAATTTCATAGCGATCCATCCACTTTTCTCCGTTCTTTACGATATAATCATAGTTATCATCATCGTAACCATCGTTGTAAACCTTGCGCTCCTTCTTATGACTGGAATCGTCTCCCTGACCTTGTTGGTGTCTTCGTTTCTTTTTTGCATAGTAAACCTGAAATAAATACACACAGGGTTAACTGTGACTTAGGTCACTGTTGAGGATATGTTTGAAAAGTATGTTCCCAAAAAATCAGTATAAAATTGATAAACAACTTTTTTTAATAAAAAATGCAAAACAAAGATTTTCTGCAGTTGAAAGCGAGAGAGATGTCCACAGTGAAATCCAATGTTGTACTGCAGAGATACCGTTTATAAATAAGAATTATTAAGAGATTGGTCTAATATATCCCATTAACAGATAATCAAAATCCCTCAAGTACGCTTTTGTTAATGTATGGCATAATTTATATACAGTAAGATCACACAGATTTTAGAAATACAATGAACTCCAAACGAAAGAAGTAAGTTTTTTCCCTCTGACTTTCAATGTCTTTCATGTCTTCTTCTCCAGTTAGTACCAATTTGATATTTAATCTTACAGCAAAAGATTTTTAAAATGAAAGTTTTAAATATCAATGAATTGATGTTTTACTAAAGCCATCCAATTTCAATGTCCAGAATAATCTACTGACCGATGAAAGCCACACGTTCATTCTGTCCACCACCTCCCTGCCAATCCCTTAAGCCTTTGTGGTCAATCACGAACTGAATTATTTTCTTGAACCTGAGTTTCTTACACTTTAGTTCTTAAAGCTACTGGGATGACAACAATAATATCCCAAGAAATTGGTACCTTGATGCACTGTGACAGGACATCTGATAAACGAGCTTCAACAAAGATGCTATTAACAACAGTTTAACCGGGGATTGCTAACAATTCATCACGTTAACAAACTGACATTGATACACTGTGAGAAATAATGTCTCAGATATTTCCGGATAATCACAAGGTATAATAGACAAAATGTGTACAGAACCCACCTCAGGAATGTCCACTGAGGCTTTCTAATTTTCTCTTGAAACTCTGCGAAGCACTAATGCACTGAACTGTTGTCACATTTCTACAGACCTAAGAACCCCTCCTTGGCAAAGTGGCTGCAGAGACAGCAGAAGATAAGCCTTCAGTGGGAAAGGCTCCAGTGGGGAAGCATGGCCTCTTCCTCACGGCTCTAAAATTCTCTTAACAATCAGTTCTAAAACTAGAGTTGAGGCCAGAAGCAAATGGCAATCAAGGAGAAAAGGTCCAAACACCAGAAAATAATTTTTAGTGGCAACAAGCCAGGTTACAAAAAAAAAAAAAAAATTCAATGTGCTTTTAAAAAAAATCCTGTTTTTCAATGAAAGTTTTTGAATATCTTACCATGGAAAGACAGAGATAAAAGAACACACATAGCTCTGTAATCCCAGCACTCAGCAGGTTGGGGCAGGAGGACTGTTTCGAGTTCAAGACCAGCCTAGGTTACAGAGTGAGATCCTGCCTCATAAAGAAGCAAACAAACAAGCAAACAAATAAATTTGGGGGGAATGCAAAAGACATGACAAAAATATAATTAGTTCAAATAAAGCAGGTCCTTTTAATGTTCAATACATCTCACATAAAGTCCTGGCATCAGGACCAAAGCAGAAACAAATACAAATAACAAAAATATATACATATATGTATATATATGAAAATTTAAGCAAAAGTCTACTCCATGCTTTTTCTAGTTGTTTGTTCCCCTCTCTTCCTCTGAGAAAAAGCTATAGAAATAATTCAGCATATGAAATATACTTTGGAAAGAGGAAGTCATCAACAGTGTTCTCATCTGTAGTTCTTGTTAATAAATTTTATATAATTGTAATTATGCTATATATAAATCATTAACTTATTAAAATTCATAATACTCATATTACAATTATTAGAAATAAAACGTATTTAGATGCCTAAAGAGGAAACAAAATACTTGTCCCCTGTTCTAGTGAAAATATAAATGACACAGTAAATCAATACTCTTACCTCATTAATATGCTTATATGTTTTGATCAAGTCGACAGAAAGTTTTCTCAGAGGAGCAGTTGCTGGATCACGAAAGGTTTGGGGCATCCGCCTCTGTAACATGACAATGTCAGGCATCACCTTAAATAGACAGAGAGACTAGCAGTTTAACTACACTGCAGCTGTTAACACCCTCTACCATAATCTAGTCACTGTAACCTAGGAGAGGCTCTTCTACCATAACCTGTCAAGCCTCTCTCAAAAACAACAAAAACACTATTAAACTATTAGACTATACACTCTCAAAGTTATTTCTTTTAGTTGGATTCTAAGGAAAACAACTTCTGAAGCAAATATATAAAATTAGAAGATACCACGCCAGACATCTATGATTGGATTCCATTCCCCTGAACAGTGAACTCCAGGTAGGTGCAGTCATGATCCTGGAGACATGCGATCCTGCCCACACACCTACTCTCTTTTTAAAAAAAAAAAAAAAAAATTATTTATTATGTATACACTATTCTGTCTGTGTGTATGTCTGCAGGCCAGAAGAGGGCACCAGACTTCATTACAGATGATTGTGAGCCACCATGTGGTTGCCCGGAATTGAATTCAGAACCTTTGGAAGAACAAGCAATGCTCTTAACCACTGAGCCATCTCTCCAGCCCCTCCCCCTCCACGCCTTCTCTACTCTACATTAGTCCTAGGACCATTTCTGTTTCTGAATTATTTCTAAAGTCTGACTGGTTTACAACAGGCAGATAAAGACACACCTAGCTACTGAACTAGCCTACAGCTTCTAAACCAGCAGATTCCAATATTCCAGTGTTGGCTGCTGAAGAAGTACGGCTCTAACACCCCTGGATTCTACCCCTCTGATAAGTATCTGCAAGACCGAAAACCGGACAAGCACACCAATGTCATAGAGTCCTTCCGCAAGCACCATGCTGCCGCCAGGTGCCATGCCTCAGTGAAGGAGTTCCTAAAGGGGCTCCCAGCAGTCAACAGACTCAAACACAATAACACTGGGCACCTACAGTGATGACCACTAGACTATTCTTACGTCACTGCTCAGCTCTTAGAGACCAGAAGATAACGAATAAGACTTTCTCAAAAGTCAGCAGCTTGGAAGGCAAAGCCTAAAGAATATATAACAACCTCTGGAGTCTGGAGTCCTGGTTAGCTGTGGACAGAACTGGAAACAAGTACCGCCCCATTACAGAGTCTGTGCATTACCTTCCTGCAAAGGCTTTCCCCTGCCTGCAGAACCGTGGAGGCCAAGAGATAGCACCACCTCTAGCTGGCCTGGAACTCACCAATTATATATACTGGCTGGGATCCCCAGCCCCAGGGATCCCTGTGTCTCAGCCTCCCCAGCACTGGAACTACATGCACATAGCACCATTTTCTATGAAAAAGCCAGGAATGAGGTGAGGGCCCTAGCTTACAAGGTAGGTACATTACTGACACCATTTCCTAGGCCCCGCATACTCAAATTCCTAAAACTTTGCTATCCAAATGGCAAATTCACTGAATTGAGTGACTGATCATCTCTTTTGGTTCCAATAAGGTAACCTAGCAGGAGTTACTCTAACTATTCATCTGAAGTATCTTTATGATTAACAAGACTTAAAATAATTTTCCAAATGCTTTATTCCTTAAAATATAAACAGGCAAAACTCAAAGAATGCCATTCCTTGCGGACTTATACTGACAGACATACTAGTATGTCAATTCTTTCGTGTGAGTTAATGCTATAAGCATTTAAAGTAATGAAAAAGTTTTAATTAACAGTCCTTCCTTCCCTTTTTAATGTAAGTTTCATGAAAGTACCTTGTGTTTAAGAGGCCCTTTCCTGTACTAATGCAACGCAACCTCGATTGATAAAAATCACTGAAACACCCCACTACTGCTGTATGTAAAAGTTAGTATTATAGCAAAACCAATTCAACACTCAAACAGTAAAATGACACTATCAGCACCTATTTACTGAATATTATTTTAAGCATGCATATTTTATGTATCTTCTAAGAAAAGGTACTATTCCTGTCACCATTTATTATACAGGAGAACACCAAGTATGCCCCAACAAGCTGGCCAGGGTCCTAGAGCAAGCACAGCTAAACAAGGGCAACACCAACAGCCTGACAAGTGAAAGAAAGAGCACAAGTCCTCAGCCCTACACAGAGCACTGCAGGCAACTAAGGATGCTGGCAGCAGGAGGGACAGTCCTCCCCAGGGAAGAGCACACCAACTGCTTATCCAATACCAAACGGCCAGCCCTGAAAACATACATGCAAGTAGCAGTATACAGACTGAGCAGGTTATATTTAGAAATCAACATTTCACTTGAAAAATATTTTTAGGGGCTGGAGAGATGGCTCAGTGGTTAAGAGCATTGCCTGCTCTTCCAAAGGTCCTGAGTTCAGTTCCCAGCAACCACATGGCGGCTCACAACCATCTGTAATGAGGTCTGGTGCCCTCTTCTAGCCTGCAGACATACACACAGATAGAATATTGTATACATAATAAATAAATAAATATTTTAAAAAATATTTCTATCACATTCATTTTCGATTTAGTCCCATTTTCATCCATAAGAAAACAGAACACTATTTTCTGCCTGTGCGCTGTTCTCAGAGTGATCAATGAAGGAATAGTACTTAAACCCACCTCCAGGGCACTAGAGTTCAAAAATGCCAATAGATGCTTTGAGAGTTAGACGAGCCCAGAGATCAGGGTTCCAGTGAGAGTCATACTCGTTCTGCATTCACGTTTATTTGCTTCTCGTTTTTAAACTATTTTTCAAGTAGAAACTTTTATATTTATACCCAACATATGATGAGAAAAACCAATGACCAGGAATAGGATCTAAGTCAGCTCCTCTCAATCCAAGTGCTTGGGCAGTGAGTCTCACTTAGAAGACACTGATAAGCAACGAAAATCACATTATGAAATTTAAACAAGACAACAGTTGGAAAATACATAAGAAGGTCTAGAAAAAGGTCCTGGTTTTACATTCAAGAACCTCTCAGATATGAGGCGTCCCTGTGCTTCTAACTCAAGACCTCCAAGCAGATCTAGAGCCCACTCCATGAGCCCATCACACATTTCCCTTGGCAAGTGACATCATATCAGTCCTAAGGAGACACCTTCTTCTAAAGACTGACTCATAGATTCGGAAACTTGTGGACTTGGAAGAAATACTTGACTATCACTTAACATCTTTTATCTGTGTGCAGCCCTAGCTGTCTTAGAACTCACTATGTAGACAAGGCCAAACTCAAACGCAAAGATCTGCTTGCCTCTGCCTCCCATGTGCTGGGATCAGAAGTGTGCCCACCACACCTGCCTCTATTTAGTAGTCTTTTTATATCATGGACCTTTAAAAATGTTTTATGTCTTCAATCAGAAATACTAAGCAAATTATCTTATGTGATTTAAAGACATTAGTTGAATACAAAAATAGATACTCTGGCTATCTAAATTATCAACAAGATATTTATTTTATCTTGTTTATAAACAAGATATTTATGTTTATTTTAAAGAATTTTCCCTGGCTCCCTATGAACAGCAGCTGTTCTACATCCCAGAGTGTGTATCTAAAGGAAGCAAGTGGAGCTGGACTCAGACGTCCCCCCGACTCACACACACAGAGAAGTCTGAACACACCGCGTCTTCAGTGCACACTGCAGGTGGACCCATGTGTTCTGGACTTACTCCACTCTTGCTGCTTCCCTCTGGTACATGATCAAGAGCTTTCGAAACTTAAACATTCTAATGAACCGCTTCAATTCTCAAGCACAGGCCTAACTTCTGAATCAACTGAATGAAACAGATTCTAAGCCCCACCACTATGCTGTTTCACACACTCTACGCTTTGCTAATAGGCTACTGGCAACAGACACCTATAACGTAGACACTCAACCAAAGCCAACTACTCACGAAGTCCAAATATTACTCAGTTAAAGAAAGCACTTTTCAACTAATCCGGTATAAAAAACACTTGTCATTCCTTACTTGCTATACTAAGAAATCTGAATAAAGCAAAGGCCAACTAAAATCCTAAATCCATTAACAGCAATCGAGTTCCTTACTACCACAGTGAGAAAATAAACTACCTCACAACCAGCCTGTGAGAAGATTCCCCCCAAACAGTAATTAACGTAGGGCACAGGTAATTCAAACATTTAAGATATACCTACATATATGCATACAGTATGTTTGGAGATTTCAGCATTCTTTTATAGCCTCAATTTGAGAAACTGCTGGGACTGTAGTCTGAATATTTGAACAGTACGCCTAATATTCCCACATCCTTTGAGTGTTAAGGATTTTTGCCTATAACTTTATAAATGTATATAAAAGCTGTTTATAACATAAAATCATAGCATAAATTTGTTATGATTCTCAAGTTTCCTATGCCTTTTTTAAATTAACCATTATCTTTCCATAAATATAAATTTTATTTTTTTAAAGTTTTAAGTCTCTTCCTTAGAAATAATTTCCCTTCTTTTCCAGAATGAGAAGCTGTAGCTGTGTTTCTGAGTATCTTTCAATAAAGTGAAAACACATGCTAGGGTGGGAGAACCCACGAACGTAAACACGCTGCTACACATCATGCTTTGTCTACCAAGGCTTCCATTTAGCAGGGAAAACTGAAGGCATTTTGCCATTTTACTGATTGAGCATTTTCAAAGGTATAAGCTAAAATTTCAACATCATTTCTGACAATTAATGAAACTACCTGGTTAGTTAGAGGTTGCTGAATCTGGTCAGAATATGATAAGGCAGGAACCTGCTGGTCACTGAAGTTTGGCTGGCGACGGTCACTGTACTGATGTGAGTGGGGCATCTGTCCAGCCATCTGAAGGCCAGCAGCATGGAATGAAAAGGACGGTGCAAGCCGAACAGATGAAGGTTTGCATGCTGAAGTCTCTCCTCCTGGAACAGACAAGGGAATGGTTAAAAGGAGGTCCTATCCTAATGTGTGTGGCATCTGATGTAGCTCAGACACGTCAACTAGTACTTTAGGACATCCAATATTAGTAAAAACCTTTATAACAACCAACAGGCGTAGTCATTGAACGTTAATAGCTATATGTTAAATATGGTATAAAACACAGATTAAAATTAATATAAATTTCTTTTGAGAAAATCTCTTTTAAACTTTTTATAACAAACAGTAACAACTTAAGAATATTACATTTATTTGTTTACTTTTAAAAACTGTTGTGAGTTTGTGTGCAGGTGTCCACACATGGAGGACAGAGGGCAGCCTGCAGTGGACCACCCTAGTCTTAGGGGTCAGACTCAGGTCATCAGATTTGGCCACAAGTGCCTTTATCCCCTGAGATACCTCACTGGTCCAAAAGTAACAACTTCCAAAACTTATTTTCACAAAGGAAATTCTTAATACTTAAGAACCCTACAAGGATTCTTGAGAAGAGTCTTGACAATTAACTAGTTCCCCGGAACAAATCTGAAGGCCAAGTGCTAACAATGAGCATCCCGGCTGGGTGACCAAGAGCTGAGCAAACAGCTACTCAACACCTAACTGAATTAATCTGCAGATGAATTAAACCTAGACTTTCCCAACACTGTTCTGACAAAACAGACCTGGCAAGCTGGAGGAGGGAGGAAAGTCAGAGATCACCGTGATTATAATAATATCCACAGCAGAAAAGGAGGTGAACACTGTACTCCGTAGAATCACTGATGGCCAGGCTTTAAAAAGAAAAAAAAAAAAAAAAAAAAAAAAAACAGTTTCCTATCTCCAGCCAAGTTTGTGACTAGAAAAGGCAGATTTAAAGCCCTGATCAATCAGTCCTGCGTCTCCTCTTCCCTGAGTGCCCAGTGCTCACCAGACCACACTACCCAGGGAAGGACAAAACAGAAGCAGAAACTAAGCCAGGCTACAAGTGTGAAGGCTCAGCTTTACCACACACCTCTAAGAGCTTTGCGTGTAGTTTTGAGGTAACAGTGACTACCTGAAAACAGTGCCCTGAAGGGTAAGTGCTCAGAGCAACTCCAGGAACTTGCAAATGGCCAAATAAGATCAGCCATTAGCGCACTGTCAAGCACTCTAACTTTACTGTGACGGCCCATGCGGACCATAACACCTCTAACTGAACGCTGACGAAGTCTGCAAACTCAAATAAGCTCCAGTCCCAGAACTCAGGTCTGCTTCTCCTTTCGACCACACAAAAGTGCTGCCCTGAACAAACTCTGGAGTCGCAGGAGAGGGGTCCCCCTCACAATTCACCTCATTAGCAGCCCCAGTCTGTGGGCTCCTGTCCCACAGAACACTCCTACCAGCACATCTATCTCCCATGTGATCACAAACCAGTTCCTACTGGCTGCGTCTCTTTTTTTTTTTTTTTTTTTGGCTGCGTCTCTTTACTCAGCCTGTGCGCACCTCTGCACTGTCAGCGATGGATGGCTACAGGGCCCTCTCTAAGACCAGGGCTCAGACTGCCCTCCCATCACCTGTCTCTGGTACTGTTCTTAGAGTAGCCTGTGCATGGTGCATGGTGCATGGTGCATGGTGCAGCTTTAGTGACAACACAGTGCAAACAAGTCAAGTGACAGCAAACCATGTTAGGTGTGGAAACAGAACATTTTATAAACTTTCCATTTTTCAGTCAATTTAATTCAATGGAGAAACTACTCAGTTAGGGAAAAACATCTGAACAAGACAGCAGCCATGTCTTTTAACAGCAAAAATTCAGAATTCTATTGGTCAAATGGTATGGAGAAGGGCTTTAATCTACATGCTAAAAGGAACATGTAGCAACAGAATATAAGTAAACTAGAGGTCCTTAATAAAGAGAAATTGATAATGGCAATATGATCAAGGTTGTAATGACAAATTACATGACCATTCAAGACCTTAGTTTTGCCAATTCCTAGACCCATTTAAGGTTAAGTCTAAATGAGAAGCCACTGTTCTTGCTATCAATGCTATGGTGTTACTATGCTGCTAGCCTCACACCCCACAGACAATCCTTCCCAGAGGACTGTACTTTCCAACCATCTCTGACGCTGGTCAAATGGTAGTTATGATTTGGATATGCACTAGGACAGAGCCTGAATTACTGCCAGTCGATGTCAACACTATCTTAAACAGACCTACAAGACAATGAGCTGCTTTTGTCATTTTTAAAGAGCTGTGCTAGTCCGGCCCTCAGGAGGCAGAGCTCAAGATCAGCCTGGTTCACACAGCAAGTTTTCCATTCAGCCAGTGATTAAAATATCTATAAATAAATGAACGGATAAATAAGTAAATAGGTAGAAAGTTGTTCTCTAGCCAATAGCAGTAGCAGATGATGCAAAAAATAAGTCGCGTCTGACCATACAGACACCAGAGGCTCCCAATATACTTGCCTGCCAGTTACTTCTGCTTTGGTTTTTTTGTTGTTTTGTTGTGTTGGTTGGTTGGCTGGTTGGTTTTCAAAGACAGCATTTCTCTGTGTGGCCCTGGCTGACCTTGAACTCAGATCTGCCTGAGTGCTGAGATTAGAGGCATGCCACAGACACCTGGCTGCTTTGGTTCTTAAAGATGCAAGTGAGTGGGAGGTGGTGTCTGTGTGCACTGGGTGTTTTCCTGTGCAGAAGTGTTGCAGTGTTGCATATCAGGTGATCGAGTACCTGATACTCATTGTACAATCTGCCACGGGCCATCAATGAGTGCAGATTTACAATGAACAGAGTCTTTCTCTTCTGGGATTGTCAAGTTTTGTGGTGGTTTGTACATGGGGATACTTGACAGGTGTACTTGAGATGCTCAATCTACTTCATATGCAATTCTTTGCATAAATGTCAGAAGTCAGGTCGCTCATTTCCTCCCATGAGGTATCCACTCACTTCTTTCCTACAGACTCCAAGCAGACAAGCCAAAGCAGACATTTCTCTCAGTCTGACCCTGAATGACACAAACTACCACGTATGTGTTCTTCCCAGTCTCTACGTTCCATTTACACTCAAATGTTAACTTAAAAGTAGACATGGCTCATCTTTTAGCAGAGATGATGTAATCATGAAGAACTAGATTGAAGCATACAAAATTGTTGGTATTTAGCTTCCTTTGGGATCTAAAGTAATAATTTTGTATGGTTCACCCAATACCTACCATATTACAAATGATCCTTATGCCATTAAACTAACAAACAACTACAATATTTCAGCCTAAAAGTAAACAACAATATACACTGGCATATCAAATGATATAGTTACCTAATAAACTTGCACCATTTAATTCTCCAATCATTATCTGAACTGTGCAAACTGGTTTTTACCACAGAAGCATGTTTTAACTTTCAAAAACCCATTAAAATTATGTTGCCAAATTAACAGCTTGAAAACTAAGCGTTTCTCAGTGTGTTTTAGGGAGAGCAACAGTGGCTGGGGAGCGTGTCCCTAGGGAGACAATACTGGCAGGGCAGACAGGTCCATCGCAGACTGCTGGAGCTGGTATGTGATACACTCAGCACTGCAGACCCAAGAAAAGACCAAACTAAAAAGCCTGAGAAAGACCTGAGGAAATGTAACAAGGAACACTCAACCCTTGCCTCTGCTACAACTAGTCTCAAGGTCACCGGTCTAGAGAACACCACATTCAACCCCCTGGATAGGTATCACTACTACTACTGTGCAGATACAAGACTAGTGACTGCATTGCTCTGTTTTAGATTAAAGAGGAACAGCCAACCTAAGAACAATACTAAGGAACAAATAAATGAAAATAGTTCAAGTTCATCGAAATTAGAGAACTCAACTATAGAAACTCTGAAGCTAAGGTCTGACACAGAATCCCTTAAGAAACACCAGGAGAAATCAGCTTTGCATGGGAATAAACCTACTAGATTCCCTAGCAGTAAGAAACAAGGTGTTAAAGAGAAACAAGTGTTAGAGGAACAGCCAGCTGTGTTTTAAACGGCTACAAACAGTGGGGTTGGAGAAAAAGGGCTGCACACCCATGAGTGGCTCTGCTGACTATGCCCCTGGGCACAGCCTGCACTCACAGGGAACTCTCACAGGGACTGAATCTGATCATAGGACAGGAGAGTGAAAGGAGTGACTCTGGACTGAAGCTCAGGGTCAGGCCACAGCCTTCAGACATAGGAGTCTCCACTCGCCCTTCACAGCCCAAGAGTGCAGTGTCTCACTCTGTGGCTGCTGGAGTTAGATAAATCTATGTTAAGATTAAACCACACATCAACTGTGGCTTTGCTGAATCTGATGATATGGGCTATTTAATAAAAGTGACCTTACATTAAGGGCATATGAACCAATATATGTTGCTACATGATTCATAACCACACACATATCCATACACACATGCAAACATCTTCACCTATTAGACATAATATTCAGTTATGCATAAAAGCAATGAAATTACTTGTATGATATTAAGTAAGAGCCTGTGTTTATTAGTATGCAACAGTAATGAAATCGGTATATCAAGCTGTTAGTAACAATGGGATAGGGTAAAAGCCTATCCCTCAGACTTCCATATCTGACCACTTTAAAGTCCCTGCTACCAGACTGCCTCATTCATGGTAAATGACTACAGAACTGGCCAAGACATGAAATAACTGGTTTTCAGCCATGTTGCTCCACGTCTGTGGTCACGGAGGGAAAGGAAGGCAGACTCGAGTAGACTCGGCAGTGCTGCCACACCGTGTGGGAAGAGATGGGGGTGAGTGTCACTGACTCTCACTTATAGCTAAGATACACAGAAGAGCCTGTTAGTTAGGCAATGAAATCTATCAGAACGCTGTGAGCTAAATAATCATCAAGGCCTACACAGACCAGCATGGCACTGTATTCCAACCAACCCCAGTGACTAAACCAAGATAAACAACCAGAGATCCAACAGAGGCCAGAAGACCAAACACGTTAGGTTCAAGGTTCGCCTAGTTCTATTCTAAAACAAAGGCTTGACCTTCTTAACACAGACAGAAAAACAAATCTCAACAGATGAAGGCACATTAAATACTCAAGAAAGACACCAAGATCTAGATGCTCTACAACACGGCACATACGCTGTGGCATCAATCCAATCCACCAAGCCAGAAAACGCAGGATACTGCAAGAAGTGTGGACATTCATTAACAAGAAATAATAAAACTCAAACACAAAAGCTGCTACTCTAAGTAAACAGCGAATCTTACTAGAGAAGTGCAACCTATAAAAGGAACCACATGAAAATTCTAGAAACAAAGATCAGTGAATATTAAACAAACAGACAGAGACTCGTCAAATTCAGAAGTAGAGTAATGGGAAAGCAAGGCCAAAGCATTTAAACATCCAATCAGATCACTGAAAACCCACAAGTAGTCAGAGGATTTTACACAGGCAAACAACTGACCTATGAAAACCACGCCCCATCTAAAGAAAGAGACCTCCAGCCTAGAAATCTATCTCTAGTGAAAATACCCTCATAAAAATGTCAGCAAAGTAATTTTTCAGTCAATGAAAGAATTTGTCAATATTAGATCTGCACTCAAAATAAAAAAAATTCAGAGAGGTTCATGGGAGGAAAATGACTACAGACAGAAACTAAAATCCACACAAAAAAATTAAGCACACCAGAAAAAAAAAGTAAAAATACTTCTAAAAGACAACTGTGGCAACAAAAATAACATATTGTGAGCTCCCTGCACCTATAAAATCACATGGATGGCAGTTCCAGCACAAGGATGAGCAGGGCAAGGGGAAGAGCCCCCAGGGCAGCTGAGCAGTATGTATGGAAAGCCCCAGAACAACTGACACGGACAGCTGGGCCACAGAGGGACAGACAGAACCACAGCTGGGCCACAGAAGGACAGACAGAACCCCAGAGAATAGTCTTCACAGTAGGAGGCCAGCATACAAATGTCTACATTTAACTTACTGCATACTTCACATGGGCTTATTTCAGGGGCACTATACTACCCTAAAAGTTCAACTACAGAAAAATGTATTTAACCTCAGAGCAAAAGGACCTTTACCTCCAATCAGAGGTAAACTAGCTCCTTATTGCTGAAATAGGAAGCCCAAGAACTTAATTCATAATAGAACATGGAGTATGAAAAATATTAAAATAACTCCTGAAGAGATAGCTGCTAAGTGCTGTAATTATTATCGCTTCTCGGCCTTTTGGCTAAGATCAAGTGTAGTGCTGTAATTATTGCACTGTTATAACTCACATATAAAATTTGTATTCTAATGCCCTAAAATTTTTTAACATTCTTTTTTTTTTATTATTTCTTATGTATACAACATTCTGCCTCCATGTATGCCCGCACACCAGAAGAGGGCGCCAGATCTCAGTACAGATGGTTGTGAGCCACCATGTGGTTGCTGGGAATTGAACTCAGGACCTCTGAAAGAGCAGCCAGTGCTCTCAACCACTGATCCATCTCTCCAGCCCCCCTAAAATTTTCTTTAAATAGCAAAAATATAAGGGAGGTAATACCACCTGGCATTTATAGATGTTAACAGCATTACATACTCCAAGTGGAGAAGACAAATTTTTCTGATGGTACCTATACTTATAAAACATTAAGAAATAAAGTCACCAAGTTGCTCTGAGCCCATTAGAAACGAGGAGTGGAGAAACTTGAGAATCAAAGACAGGTAAATAAAAGTATGTCTGTTGTGTCTAAAGATAAAGTCTGAGGTGAGAAGAAGCTCTAAAGAGGGGGGCTTTGTGCCTGGCAGTGGTAGCACACACCTTTAATCACAGCAGTGGCAGAGGCAGGCAGACCTCATAGTTTGATGCCAACCAGATCTATAGAGTGAGTTGGGGGGAGGGGGGATCAGGATTATGGAGAAAAACCTGCCCAAAAGAAAAAGAGAGGAGGAGGAGGAGGAGGAGGAGGAGGAGGAGGAGGAGGAGGAGGAGGAGGAGGAGGAGGAGGAGGAGGAGGCGGCGGCGGCGGCGGAGGCGGCGGCGGCGGCCCACCAAACAGAATGACCAGAGGTCTGTGACTGGTCTGGGGGCTGCTGCTCTGCCCTGCACAGGTGCCGCTCTAATGCACTGACTGTTCTGATGTGCTGCTGTGTGCTGTGTGCCAGCCTCTCCTGGCCTTCCTGAATGTGGGGCTCCAGGGATGAGGACAGCCATGGAAGCTCCTAAGTATTTGCCACCTAATAGATAGTAAATAAAAAACCAGTATGGTAGAATCTGCCACTAAGAGATTTAGCAATGCCAGTACAAAACTGAAGACCCTCTATATGTTAACAACAAGTAAGGCTGACAGTTATTAAATTAATTACAACAAAACTTTTGAAAAACTTAATACTAATGCTTTACTAGAAACACCCCCCCCCCAAAAAAACACACTGCAATTGAAAACTGGATACTTATACAATCACATTTTAAGTATGAAGCAAATGTAGTGAGAAAACAGTTAAATTTCATAGGAGTGGTTTATGATCCTCAATGGCTTAACTAAGCACTCAGTCTAAGGCACCCAAGAAATTAGGGATACTATTTTTCACATGCCGTCTATTTCCTAACTGAGAAGAGCTTACCCACCTTTTGGTGGCAAATAGCATGATCATTTCTGGGGAAAGCTTAACGTTAGTTATGTAGCTGAGAGCCCTAAAGGAATAATCCAGGGCTTCTCTGAACAGACCACAGCTGCTGAAACAGTCGGTTCCCAGCAGAGTTCCAGCACAGAGCACAATGCTGCACCAATGGAGGTTTGACCAAAACCATACCCCTAAAAATGCCCAACATCTATAAACACTTTTAAGGATGAACAGTGTTTGCAGGATTCCAGATTTCCAGAAAACAATGGCGGCTGGTCCAGTAGCATCCAAGTTAATAGTATAAAAAATGAGGCAATAACAGGGGTCCTGATGAAACTGCTCATAAGCTAACCAATGTTTAAAAGCCCAACTTCTCACAAATATGTACGGAATTGTACAAAAATTCCTTTTTCTTCAAACTGACACACTATACTGGCTATAATTAAATAACCCTAGAAAATGATCTTATAAAGGACTGCCCATCAGAGCAGATGGTAAGACAGCCCCTGGCATTTCAATGGGATGGCCCAGTCTTGATTTCTGAACTGCTCTTCATACATCATTTTTTATTGTTTTTATTGATTTATGTATTTTTCTCTGTTCCCTTCTTTCCTCTCCCCTCCCCTCCTGCCCTCCCCCAAAGTCCCCATGCTCCAATTTACTCAGGAGATCTTGTCTTTTTCTACTTCCCATGTAGATTAGAACCATGTATGTCTCTCTTAGGATCCTCTTTGTTGTCTAGGTTCTCTGGGATTGTTATTTGTAGGCTAGTGTTTCTTTGCTTTATGTCTAAAAGTCCCTTATGAGTGAGTACATGTGATATTTGTCTTTCTGGGTCTGGGTTACCTCACTCAACATAATGTTTTCTAGCTCCATCTATTTGCCCACAAATTTCAAGATGTCATTATTTTTTTTCTGTTGTGTAGTATTCCATTGTGTAAATGTGCCCCATTTTCCTTAACCATTCTTCTTTAGTCGAGGTACATTTAGGTTGTTTCCAGGTTCTGGCTATGACAAACAAAGCTGCTGTGAACATAGTCCTTCATACTTCTACCTGTGCAGTCACCTGAGATAGGATTAAAAACAATTGGTGGCACATCAAGTGCTTAAACATCAGCCAGAGTGACAGAAGTATGTCAAGTGCATTTTACAAAAACAGCCCTTCCCATTTCAGTCTGGTGATGGGATCTTCATTCTCTTCTAGATCAGAGTCACGTGTGGAGCAGCTAAGGGTGAACCCACAACAATCCAGACAGCTTAACTGTAGCACTCCAGCTGCTCACAAAACCATCCCGGGCCTGCTCTTCGTAGCTCAGATGCCTTTTAAACTGGAAAGTTTAGCATGTACGTAAAAGAGGCAAACAAGAACCTCAGTCCCACAAGTCCGTCACTCTACAGAAATCAGTGTGAGAAGGCTCAGACACTGGAGCAAGATGACAAGTCAGACTCTCCCGGGGACAACATAACAACTCATTACCACACTCAATGGAAATTGAGCACTCCCTTATAACATGCCACAGATAGGAACTAGCACTATCTAATATGCAGAGGAGACAAAGGATAATCCATGAACATTAAAAGAAACATTTTAATGCCAAGATTCCAAGTTAATTCATTTTATCAAAATTTCAAATAATAGCAAAATGCTACTTTTATCTAAAAATGTTAATTTTAAACAATGATGTGCATGTATGTATGTACACAAACATATACCATAACACATGCAAACATACATGCATATAAACTTCCTCTCCCCCACGCCCCGAGTTTCTCTTCAGATCTGACACCCATAACTTCACAAGGGTTTACAACACATTAACGGGGTCTGACAACATATCCTAGAGATGGTCAAGTGCAGAGACAAAGCCATCTAAAAAGGCAAAGGTTGACTGGTTAGCTGGCTTTTCCTTAGCAGAAAAGAATTTAAAACAGAAAAGGACAACTAGAACTAAATACAGTAGAGCCCCTCAACAACCACAGTTAAAGCAGACTTTCAACTGCACCCCAACAATCTGCATAAGAACATCTAGAAGACATGACTAAGCTTTGGGCAGAGTCTTTGCTTCAAGCCTTCCTCTGCCTTCTAAAGCAAGCTCAGCAAAAGAAAAAAGAAAAAAAAACTTTAAAAAAGAAAGAAAAGAGCCAGGCAGCAGTGGCACATGCCTTTAATCCCAGCACTTGGGAGGCAGAGACAGGTGAATCTCTGTGAGTTCGAGGCCAGTCTTGATATAGAGAGCGAGTTCCAGGACAGCTAGGGATACAGAGAAACCCTGTTTCATTAAAATAAAAAAGAAAAAGAAAAGAAAGAAAACTTTTCCCTTTCCTATCTCAAGGATAAAAAACAGGGGGCCATACACATACTCTTCTTTTTTAGTTCTAATTAAACAGCTGTTAAATAAACAAGATATTTTTAAGACAGTTAAGTACTTATGGCTTAACATTTAAAATTATCCAATAAGGGAATCATTTGGCTTAATGATTTCAATTAAAACACTGTGTATTACAGAATTTCCATCACAACCCATTCAAAAAACAAGGTATTTACCTGAACAAAGATACTTAAAAGTTAATCATGAGTGGTATGTGCCTTTAATCCAGCACTTGGGAGGCAGAAACAAGTGGATCTCTTCTCAGCTTGAGGTCATCTGGTCTACATAGAGTCTGAGGTTTACTCTATGATCTACATAGAGTCTGAGGTCTACTCTATGGTCTACATAGAGTCTAAGACCAAACAGAAATACACTGTGAGACGCTGTTTCAATAAACAAATAAAAAACCAAATTAACTACATAATAACGGTTTCAATATTTAAGAATAAAAAAGTTCCTCATTAAGAAGTCTATTTCTATAGTAAATTTCACTCCTTCATTATATTATGCAAAAGCAGTTAACATTTCAGTTCTACAGCTAACCAAGGTAATCTAGAAAACACTGCTGTCCAAAGCTGCATCCTACGTAAATACATAGGGCAGCACTCTAATTGAAATGATACCGTTAAAGTCACTAAAGCCGTCTCCCTCTCTTTGCCATCAGGACTCAAAAAATCACAGGAAAAGGAGGTGCTAGCAAGTAAAATGTGTAAGAAAAGCCTCACGCTTAGTGACCTAAAGTAAGAAGTACATTTTCACAAGTGTTCTTGATAACATGGGTTTCTATGTCACAGGTCTGTGCATAGCAGTCAACAATTAGAGCAAAGAATAAAAAGTAAAGCCAGGCAGGGGTAGCGCATGCCTTTAATCCCAGAACTTGGGAGGCAGACGTACCAGGGAGGGAGAGGTAGGCGGATCTCTGAGGTTAGAGCCAGCCTGGACTACAGAGTGAGTTCCAGGACAGCCAGGACTACACTGTGAAACCCAGTTTGGGGATGGATGGGATAATAAAAAAAAAAAAAAAAAAAAAAAAGAATGAAAAGCATTTAGCAAACTCTGCCTTTGGGTCAAACTGTGGCAGTGAGGCACAGAGCCAGAGGAGGAACTCTGTGTGAGGCTCCACTGCAGTCAGTGCTCTGCAAAGTAGCAGGCCCTGGGTGGCACCGCCTATGAAGTAGCATCCTCAGAAGGCACAGCAGGCCTATTTCCAGAGCCCTAACTACTCTCTACCATGCCTGAAAGACAATGTGGGAATCCTAGAGACTCCTCCAGAAGGAAAACTGCTGGATCTGCAGAGGAATGAAGATACCAGGAACCAGCAGAGAAAGTGTCACCGTGCAGAGAGAGCATCTGCTTCAGGCACAACCTATGTAGGCAGCTGTGGTCACAGGGGAGACAGGAGATTAAATAACGCGAATTTCAGGCAAGAGCAAATTCACAAGTTTCCAAAAACACATGCTTAAAGCAAAGGAGAAAAAAGGCCCTAGTTAACAGTCGCCATGAATCTCATGATCAGCTCCGAAAAGCCCTGTGAAGAACACAGAACTAGGAGCACTTCACAAGCTGCCCCAGGCGGCACCTGCAGCTGCCTCTCTTTTAAGCAATAGCTTAAATATGACCAGAGAACACAGACCAGATCAGGGCTGGAAGCACAAGTTGGCTGCAGGCATAGCTCAGTGGTAGAGCTGGACTTAACATACTCAGGAACCTGGGGTTCAGTCCACAATATGAGGCATGCTGGGAGTGCAATGGGGGAGGGGGAGCGTAAGTGGTAGGCTAAGCAGTGTAGGATTGGGTGAAGCAGGCTAGAGGGAAGGTGTGAGAGAAGACGCACAGAGGTCTCGAGTTAGCATGCTACTTACTGCTTAGTTACTGGGTGACTTTGGAGAAGTCAATTAGATCTTTACCTCCCTTTTCCATCTGAAGAATGGGCTAGTAAAGATCATTGAGACATCACTGTTTATTTAAAATGATGCATAGCCCACCAAAATAACAGAAATGATGTGCAAAAGGAAGGAGTAAGATAACAGAATTAGGGATTTAGTTCAACAGCCTAAGCATGAGACTGGAAATGCTTTTGTGAGGTCAGGGACAGGAAAGAAAAGCATGTGTGAACAGACACATGTGAACAGATGGGGTCCACTTGGAAACCACTCGGATACCCATCTAAACACACAAGACACTGTGTTTGGAGTCCAGGTGACCTAGACAACAGTGGTGACTGTTAGAGATGAGAAGAGATAACTGTTTCCCCAAATGTATCCTGACTTGGAGTTCAACGTCCACTTCCTGGTGTACCCCAGCAGCTTTTACACCGTCCAGTACAAGGCACTCAAAACGGTTAGAAACAGAGTTCAGTACCAAAACAAGGGGGATAGGAAGAGGGCTCAGCAGACGGAAGGAGCACCGCTCATGCAGAGGATCTGAACTCAGTTACCAGCTACATAGAGTGTTTAACATTAGGATAGTGATGTTTTCTAGTAACCGTAGGGTCCCCTTGAGTTTTGTTTTCAGTAACACCTGAAAATATAATTCCTAATCTTCACAAAGATTTGTGAAGTCTTTGTATCACTTTTCTACAATTTTATTCTATTAAATGATTTCCATAAGCTTCTAAAACTGCTATAAAAAAAAAAAGGGGGGGGCGTTGTGGGCCTATGTTATCCTTGAAGAGGACTTCTTAGAGAGATTAATAAAAAATTATACCAAAAATATGAGAGACCACACAAGATATTTAATCACTGATGTCACTAAGAAATTTTAGAAAAATAACCTCACTTTCTATTCAGATACATATAAAATCTCAACTATAATAAATTCTAAAAATCCAATTCAGCAAATTAATATTCAATATATAAAATACTTCTTTCCAATTGAATAAAAACTAAAATAAAAATACTAGCACACTACAACAGCACTTTTATTTATTTATTTGTTTGTTTGTTTTGTCTTTTTTTTTTTCAAGACAGGGTTTTTCTATAGCTTTGGAGCCTGTCCTAGAACTAACTCTTGTAGACCAGGCTGGTCTCTAACTTACAGAGATCGGCCTGCCTCTGCCTCCCGAGTGCTGGGATTAAAAACGTGCACCGCCACCACCCGGCCAATAGCACTCATTCTACTTCCCATGTAACAGAATGTTTTTCTCTGAACTCATTTGGAAAACACTATAAGTCTTTGGGGTGGAGGTGCTGGAGATTTGAACCCAGGTTTTTGCACTGCTCTAATCTCTAAGAAGTCTGCCCCTTACCCAATTTTAAGACTTTTAAAATGATCCTCAACTACCTGTATGTTAATATGTATCTAAAATGTTATCAGGGAACAGTTATAAAACTGTGGATGCCCACAGACTGGGCTGTGGGTTCTCTTACAATGTAACCCAAGAATGTCCTCTTTAAAGGGGATAAGTGACTACAACCCTGCTACTGACACCTCAGCACATCCTCCAGCATCAGAGCTGCCTCCTGTGAGCTCCTGCCTCTCACTACTAAAGTACAGCAACCTGTTCAACTGCTGCACAGCAGAAGCAAAGCTCCCTGACTGCACATGTAATCTTTAGAGCAGATTCTTACATACAGGTCATTCACTACCCCTGAGCCAAGCTGTCACTCAACACTGTCCAATGCATTAGCTCACAATCTGTGTGGCTACTCAGAATCAAGGAATGTTATAAATGCAAACTACCTCATTCACTTGTTAAATTTGATTAAACATTGAAATAATGTATTTTAGATACATTAGATAAAATTTTGATTATTAAAATGAACTTAATTTTTTAATTTAAAAAAATGTGATTGCTTGGCTATCTTTTTTTTATTTATTTATTAAAGATTTCTGTCTCGGGGGCTGGAGAAATGGCTCAGTGGTTAAGAGCATTGCCTGCTCTTCCAAAGGTCCTGAGTTCAATTCCCAGCAACCACGTGGTGGCTCACAACCATCTGTAAAGAGGTCTGGTGCCCTCTTCCAGCCTGCAGGCATACACACAGACAGAATATTGCATACATAATAAATAAATAAAATATTTTTAAAAAAAAGATTTGTCTCTTCCCCACCGCCACCTCCCCTTTCCC